>NC_068341.1:42060253-42199801 GCF_014633365.1 Diospyros lotus | reverse complement strand
AAACCAAAATTTCTACTACTATCAGTTAAGGAAAATGCTATTGGTACACCTTTGTGTATACCTAGCTACATAAAGGTGTATCAATGATAAAAAGTCCCTCATGAGGCATAGAGGCGCGTGAGGCGCATGTGAGGCAAGGTATTTTGGTCATAATACCCCCTTATGTACCCAAGATGTACAAAGTGATGATATATCTAGCATGATTCATCATTAATAGAATGGTTCCACTGAATATTCAACTACCATGATATTTTTGAAAATTTCAACTATAATTTATTCCATTAATATTATACATATGAAATACAATAATGCGGATGATAATAATATAAATAGAACCAGATGAATATTTATGGATGGTACATCAGAAGATAATCTTATAATCATGCTTAATTTTGCTATTTTTTTAGTTAAGTTGAAGTTGGATTGGAAGTCGAGAATAACATCTGAAGCTTTTAGTTTTGTTTTAATTTTTTAAATTTTGGTTAGCATGCATGGCTTCTAATTGTTTAAAGCATGGACATGGTCACACAGCAGGAACATGACATGGACGTGTGGACTTGTCAACTTGCCTAAAATGCCAGACGCGATGTTAGAAACACACAAAAATTACATATATGCACAACAATCACAAGCCTTAATCTAATTAGGTGGGGTTGGGCACAACCTATGTATATCTAATATATCAATCAATCACAATCATAATGCAACCCTCTTCCTTTATCTGGGTTCGGAGTGGCTGTGAATGGGAGGAACACCTTCTATATATAATTAAAAAGAAATATACTGGTATTAAAATTTAAGAAGTTATAATTTTTGACATCTTAAATGTGAAACATCTCACAGCGTATGTCATGCATATAAAAAAGATTAAATAAGCTGATTCAATTAGTATCCATGGTATCATAATCCCCACTATACTGGCAGACATCTGTTGATAGTGTGCCTTTCAGAAAAAAATGTTTGTAAAAAGCTTGGACACTCTAGATATGGTGTCTGACATTTGTCCAACTTGTGTTGCACAAATGCATGTATCTGAGAGGTGTCTAGTACTTGTATGCTGTCCTTGGTGAATTATAAGTGCTTCCTGGTGAAGTGTAACTGCTCCAATGATGCAATTAAGTGCATATATATATTCACGAAATTTTGTTTCTGCAGGTGCATTTTAGAGGCTATCCAGGAAATATTTTGACCCCTTGTGAGGGTGAAGACAGTGTAAAATGGAGCTTTATTAATTCATTGAAAGAGGTTAGGGCATACATCTATGCATTCTTTTAAAACTTTTACCTGCTTTCTGGTGTTCTCTGCAGTTTTTGGTGGCCAATGGGGCATAACACATTCAATTTCTGCATTGACTAAATGAAATTCTATTACTTTGTTCTCTCAATTATTCCAATTGAATATGAGATTACATTAAAGTCTGTGTATATTATGGTAGATCATCACTAAATATTTTTCAGTCTATTTATCTTCTCTTTGTAGACTAGCATATTTGGAGGATTTGATCCTGAGATTGACCTAGTGATAGATATTTTACAGAAAGTTTTAGCATAAGCAAATCTAAGATTGTATATTAGGCATGGAACATTATTAGAAGTATTTTCTATATGTCTTTCAGAATCCTTTATGAAATGCAGCTACTTCCTTGCAGATTAAGACTGGATGACAATACATGCCCATATATTAAGTTGAATTTTTAAGTGTTCCCTGAAGTTGTTTGAGTTTCGGAGATTCCAAAATGTGATCTTAGTAATAAAACTGTCTGCCTAAAGACCCACCTGAATTTATATATAGCTGCATAACTCATGCAAGTTTTTTTAATGCCATACTGTTAATATTTTCACCAAGTCTGTATTTGCTTAGACAGAAGTAATATAAAAACATGAAACTGGTTGGAGAAAAGCAGAACTGACTACAAATGATGAACTAAAGGTCAGTCTGTGCATATCCATGTCTTTCTGGGCCTTGACATTGTTATTCATAGGACAGTTTGTATCTGATCCACATATATGATGTATCCACTTAGGGTGTGTTTGATAGCACACATTTATCATAGAAAATGTCTAATCATGTGTAATTATTACACATATTTTCTATGGAAACAATCAAACACCCTTAAGTTTTCTATGGAAAATATGTTTATGGTACAAGCATTTAAAGTTTCTTTCCATGGGATTTATTTTCCAAGGGGGTGGGGTGGTTTTTGTTTTCTTGGCAATCATTACCTAGAATTAAATTCTAGGTAATGCAATCAAACACACCATTAGAGTCATGTCACATTCCTAGGGTTACCTAGGGTTGAGACTGGAATTAGGAGGGAAATCGGAATGAGAGAATTGGAGGAGGAAGAAAAGTTAGTAGAAAGGGAGGGAGAAATCAGAGAGAACCAAGAGAGGGATAGAGAGAATTAGGAGGAAATGATTTCAATCTCATTTCACATAACAACTCATCCTCTTACAAGTAGCCCTTTTATAGGCATAGCTGGATGCTAACTGAATTCATAACAACACCCATGTGCTCATAACAGATTACAAAATATCTCTTAACAAACTATTGTAACCCTATTACAATATTGCCCCTCTATTGCTCCTAGGGTCATGACAAAGTTACTCCTATACTGTCACTACTTTTTGTCTTTTCCCTTTGCATTTGAGATGCATTTTTTAATAATTTTTTTCCTTTGAAGATTGAAATGTGACATTTTTACTCTAAACGTGGTATACAGATGCCAATTGCCTTAATTGTAATAGAAGGTTACATTTGTCTGCAGGCAGCATATATAATTAATGGGAATTGCAAGAATGTCATGAACATGTCCCAATCTGATCAGGTGGAGCTTTGGCGCTCTGTTATGAATGGTATGCTGATTAAATGGTTAAGAATTCATACATTTTCCTCATTCCTCTTTTTTGCCTGTCTCACTTGATCTCATTTACTGTTTGTTCTTGACACGAATTAACTATGGGACAACATAACAGTGCAGTTAAGGCATAAGAATACAGACCTCCATATAAGATAGTGTTCCGAGTTAATATAATTTGAGCTTGAGATTCAATTGTAACTATTTTCCACTTCAAATCTTTTGATATATGAAGAAGTTTGAACTTTTAAATTTTATTATTTGGATTAGACACATTTATACACAAATAGTAACTGCTGATATAGTGGCAGTTACACACAGAAAAAACTGCTACTTAGGAAATAAATAACTGTGTAATGAATGGAAAACTGGCTCTATATTTTGCCTAACTGTCTATATTTCTTGTATACATTTTTTTACACGCCTCCTCAAGTTGGACTGTAAATATTAAGGAAGTGCAGCTTAGATCTTTACATATTCAAACTGAGTCTTCGATAGGTAGTCTCTGATAGATCCTTGGTATGTAGGAAATCCACTTTCAAATCTTCTTTTTATAAAGTGCTTGTCTATTTAGGTCACTTTGAACATGTTGAGTTGTTGCCAATAATTTAGTTAGACGACTAAAATATTGGGTGTTTTAGAGGTCTCATTGACAATGCCTTTGTTGTGTCTTTAGTGTCGGAATACTTATCCTTTGTGGTATCCCAAATTTCTTGTGCCGTCTCGTGAAGGATGACATTTACTCTGACTGGCCGTGTCTTCAATGATAGTAGATTTATTTTAATGGTATTGCAATCGGCATCATCCTTCAGTTCCTAAAGATATGACTAACAACAAACCCTCAAAGGCTGATTAGGATTTGATTTGATGCGTCTCCTTTTTTTTTTTGCTGGACTGGAGAGATGGTTGCGACTGTGGTTGCAGCGATGGTGGACAAAAATGAAGGAGATGGCAATGGCCGATTTGTGATAGTGGGTTTCTTTGACAGTGGCTGATCTGTGACTGTGGCTCCATCCTGTGACCTTCTTCACCTCTCTCTCTCTTTGTCTCACTGCTCAATACCATGAAGAAGTTTGAACTTTTAAACTTCTCACTTTATTATTCGAATTGGACACATTTATACGCAAATGGTAACTGCTGATATGGATGCTGGTATGGAAGCAGTTATACACAGAAAAAACTGCTATTTAGGAAATAAATAACTGTATAATGAATGGAAAACTGCCTCTATATTTTTCCTAATTGTCTATATTTCTTGTACACATTTTTTTACAATATATACCTACTTACCAAAGATAATAACAGTTGCATCCAGAGGAAACAATATCTGATTTCTCAAACTTGTTCTTATCTGTATCCATAAATGTGCAAGGTCATATTGCGAATTAATGGATTGGTTTGAAGGATTTCCTAAGTATGATATACTATCATTTGGAGAGGACTAAGTGACGCATGGCTATATTGTTTATCCCCTTTGGTGAATACAGTAAACAATCTTTAGATATTGATTAATTGGGCTAATAATTGAGACCAGAAGTTGAAAAACATGTCATCAGAAGCAGTTTTTTTCAGTGACTTCATTGGGCTCAACTGTTTGGTGTATTTCTATCATATAACCTAAGATATCTTGACTTAAAAAATTGATTGTTATTCCTTGCACAATAAGTAAAACTTCTGACTTATTTAAATTTAACTCGCTCTATATGAGAGTTCGGTTGCAGTTGAGCGTGAAATGTCTTATTGAATAACTTGAGCTTCAGCTTGATTTAAGTGAAGTTCCTCGATAGCATATGAGAAAATGAATCCTGGGCTACTCAATTTAAAAAATAAAAATGATATGTACTAAATTTCTTGTCTTATATTTGTTTTGCAAGTGGTTGTCTTCATAAGCATGAGAATAGAGAACTGATGCTTGAATATAGATTTAGCTTAATATAACAAAGGTTAAGCCCTATGCTGTCTGCACCTTCCAACACCCTTGATTGATGGGGGCACATCTGAAATGACTAGATTTCTCTTTTGCAAACAGATTTTTGAATGTATCAATCTATTAACTTAGACAGTCTTCATGTAGTGACAAGTTATTAGTAAACAGAGAGAGAAAGGTTGGGCTCTGCCCTTCAGGGAGAGATTCAAGGTAAGCAGCAGTTTTGTGATATTCCACCGTTATAATTCTTAGCTACAGAAGAATTAGCTTCTACTTATAAATTTGATACAGTACCTGACCAATGGTTAAGGGTTTACTCCTGAAATAAGAAAGGTAGAGTCACTATGGGATCTCCTAGCCAACCACTTGGTTATGGCTCAGGCACTGATTCTTGTAACTCTAAAATAGAGCCCTCGAGTCTTCTTGAACCCAAAACTGATCTAGATGTTCCTTTGCACATTACAAACAGGCAAGATAATGCACTTTACATCTTATATCTAATTTTATGCCTTACCAATGTTTGTCACCACCTATCATCCTTATATCTCCCTGTTTTTCAAAAATTTACAGGAGGCTCTCAGCAATTCAAAGTGGTAGGAGACAATGCAATAAGTGGTGAGATCCTTTATAACAAATAATGCACGAGAGTTGGTTAAATTACCCATTAAATTTGTCAGATGTCGATCGGTGTTTACTGTCAAAGATAAGCCTTATGGATATGTGAGCAAATATAAAACCAAATTAATTGCTAAAGGATTCACTCGGACCTAAGGGATTGACCATGAGGAAACATTTGCTCTAGTTGCCAAATTGAATTTCCCAGTCTTTTTTTTTGTAATTGACTTCAAATTTTGGATGGTCACTGAATTATTTAGATGTTAAAAACGCTTTTTTCATAGAAAATATGATATCTGAAAGAGGAACTGTACATTGAAGCTCCACTAGGTCTTGATATTCTGGGTTCTGAAAGAATAGTATGTAAGCTGGAGAAAGCCTCATCAATGTCACGGTTTGGACATTTCTCGAAGGTTAAGCATGTTTGGTTATAGACAAAGTTAAGCTTGTCATACTCTATTTCTTAAGCATCTTTCTTAGGGTAAGATATCTGCCTTACTAGTGTATGTTGATAGGAAATGAAGAAAAAGATACAAAGTTGAAGTAACACCTGTCACAACTCAAGGTTTAACCTAGGGTTTGTAAGGGAATTTTGAAGAGAGAATAGAAAGGGAGGGAGAAATCAGAAGAATGGAGGGAGAATTCAGAGAGAACAGAGAGGGAGAGAGAAGTTGAGAGAGAAGTAATCAGATATCATTCAACAACTCCTGTTCTCTAACTAATCTAGCCTATTTATAGGCTGTTCTATCCTTTCAGTTAATGATAAACTGAAAGGTACAATATGACAGCAGCCTAAAGTACAACAAGAAAGAAATATATGTATTGGACAATTACTACTATACCCTTGGGGTCATGACAATCCCCTTTCCTTGAGAGATTTTTTGTCCCCAAGAAATTATAGCAACTGGACCTGTTTCTTCATCCAATCCTGGCTTCTTCTTCTTCCTCTTTTTTGTCATCTAGTCCTTCCATGTGTAATAATTGTCTTCTGCATTGGTATCCTAGACTAAATTTTTCTCCACACCTGTAACACAATCCTAATTGTCTCCTTTGCTCCATTGAAGTAGGTTTGACTGAATTAGGGTTAGTTTACACCCTAGAATTCAGATTCCCTTCTGAATGTTGACTGATCACAGGATGAATTTCTGGTAGGATTTTGTGCTTTTTGAAAATTGCTTCTAAAGCAAGCTCCTGCAACCTTGCCTTCTCAACAGCCTACTTGACAGTTGCAGGCTGCATCATCTTGACTGTTGGCCTTAGTTCATCCTTGAGGCACTGATGAAGCTGGAAATGAAGTAATGTTCTGTTAAAGCAGGTTTTGAATTCAACATCAAAGATCTTAATTCCTCAAATTGATCTGATACTCCATTATAGTTTGTTAAATTCTTCAACCACATCAGTCATAGACTTCTCTCCAAACTGAACACATAGATCCTGCACAAACTCAGTCCAATTAGCTTCAGATCTCTTCATCTTGATCCAACCTTGATACCATGAGTCAGCCATATCATTGAGATAGGCTGCTGCAAGGTTGATCTTCTGTCCTTCAACTACATTGTAATAGTGAAAAAACCTCTCACATCTGCAGATCCACCATCTAGGTTTTGTTTCTTTAAACACCGGTATCTCCAGCCTTGGCATTGGAGTATAAGGAGAGGTTTGAGATGCTTCCGATCTAGACATAAGCTGACAGATTGTATGGAGTTCTTCCTTGCTGATAGCTGATTAGAATTAGCAGTATTATTCAAAGAGGTTTATGTATGATGAACTTGAGGTTGTGTTTCTTTTCTAACATGTACACCTCTGCCTGGTTGAAGACGACCATGGAGCTCCAAATATTCTCTTGTGTATGCCGATGTCACTTACATTGGTCACAGAAATCTCATCTGTCTCACTCAGCCTTGGTATTATTCCTCCAGCCCATCTTCATTCCTTTAGAAATACTAATAAGGCTAACTGATCCTTGAAAACTGTATGAAGCATAGCTTCCTGTCAGCTTATTTCCAGTAGAGAGGGAAGGGGCTCTTTTTCCAAATTGGACCATGCATTTGACCATATTCAGACTTAAGTCCATCCAGGAATTAATAAATATGTTCTTGTTCAACATTTTGTAGCTTCACTGTGTTTGCCGGCACTTGGTGTCAAAACTTTGGAAGTGGTCTATTTCTTGCCCTAAACATCTCACTTTATGAAAGTCGGTAGCCACTGACCAGTTTCTTTGTGCATTGCCATGAAGCTTCATCATAGATTTTGCTGTATTTTCCTTCTACAAGTGTCGATAGTTGCATAGCCATATTTCTTTTGCAGAATATAGAAAGAGAAATCCTTGACTAATCTTTGGCTGCATGGAATTCAATAGCCAAGACACAATACTGGAATTTTTGGCTTCCTACTTGTCATATGGAATTCAATACCAGGGTTTTCTGATCGTCATTCAGGCTACCTTTTCTCCCTTACTTTCAATATACAGCCAAGTGAGTTGCTATGAAGCCAAGTAGTTTTGCCCATCCAACTTGATAGTGGTGATATGGAGTGAGGATTCACACTTTGGGGGTTGTCATTGACTTCATATTCCATTTTTTCTTTCTCTGCTTGACCCTTTTCTATATCAGACATTGATTGCAAGAACACCACAATTAGGCTCAAAAAATTATAGAACTGGTCAGAAAAGCATTAATATTCATAAGTCTGTACACTTGTGTTCCATCCTTCTTTTCCATTATCTTTTATTTTCATTTTTTGCAGCATTAACAATCAGTCATAGCAGTAGTATAAGGACACATATTAAGGGCATATAAACTGTAAAAGGACAATTGAAAGGATGTTGTTGTTCAGGCACCTCATCCTTAATAAACAACAGCATGGGTGCCTGGCTTCCGTTGACTGTTTGCAGATCTTTAATCCGATAGGTATGGCTACCTCAAACTTTGCACCAAGGACTTACTGAGAAACATGGCTTCTTTCATGCAATGGAAACTGACTCATGTCAGTCAAGTACTGTTTTCCTTTGATCTATGCTTCCACTTGAATGAAGGGTCCAATTGATACTATTGGTTGGCTGTCACGGGGCCCTTGTTTTCGATCAGCATTGTAATGAGGTTGATCTATACTATTACTCCATTGTCACAGAGCCCTTGTTGGTTTTGGTTGACCTTGTGAAGAAGTCTATTGATGCTAATGATCGACTGCCATGAAGCACTTGTTGCTTTCAATTGATGCCATTGCTTGTGTGAAGAAGTTAATCCGTACTATTGGTCAACTGCTGTCTTTAGCATTCTTCTATTTTTTCCTTTTTTTGTTTTTTTTTTTAAATATAGGTACTCCATAATTGAAGACATTGCTTTTATACCAAGATGAATACATGAGGAGGAAGGTTAAATGAATTTTCCATTGATCAATCACCCTTTTATATAGAAATGATTGAAACCCAGAAGGAAAAATAAATTAAAACAAATAATCAGCACAAATCATGTGAGATAAACAAATCAAATCTTGAAATTTTCTGTTATATTTGAAGTTTTCTGTAACTTATTTAAGCTCTAATTTGCCCTGCAAAATTTTCTCACAGGTAACTTGGAAACATATATCCGGGTTTCATCTAAGCTTAAACTTGGAGTTGGTGGAGATGAGTTTTCAGTGAAGCTGAACTCACCCTCTTCCAAAACTCAAAGAAGCATTGTTGAGACAGATACTTCTGGGTCAGTTAAAACCGGTGAGGGAAGTCTATACATCTTTTTTGAGATCTACTAGTTATGGACCTAGTAAGATGCAGTAAGCAAGTCATGCATTAGCATTTCATTTAAATCTTTCATTGAGGGCAATTTCTTTCCTAGGCATGTGAAGCTAATAGCAAGAGTGGATTTGGGGGAGAGAGAGGGAGGTGAGAATGGAGCTTTGCCTGGTTCCGCACTTCTAAACCATGCTACCAATTGGCTTGACTCGATTGGGTTTTTCTTGTCAGTTAACAAGTGAAACCTAAAAAGTTCATGGATTCTTGGCTTTTGAATTTCTATCTATTTGAAATTGCAGGCAAAACTGGATGAGATGCAATGCTATCAATGACACTTACATGCACTTAAAGATTTTTCCCTTACAGCTTTCTTTTTTAGATTGAAAGCCTCTATATACTACTTAGCAAAAAAAAAAGCCTCTATATATTTATTTATTTGTTCTTTTAACAGTGTGATTATGTGCAAGCTATTTCTCTTTGATTGGGGACTTGATGGGCAACCATTATAATGCATTGGTTTGCAGTTTTTGTTTTTAATATTTATTGTACACATGTTATGTTTGCATTAATGTTTAGTTGTCTTGTGGCTTGAGCTTTGGTTAGGTCGAATTCCAGTTCGGTTGTATGTCTGCAACGTGCATGATGATTTTGAGGACTTGGAAGATGCCCCTCATGTTGATAGTTGGGACAAAATTGCTTACATAAATCGCCCCATTGAAATTCACAGGGAAGGTAAGTAGATATGAATTCTTCTCATCAGGCAGTCTCTTGCTATAAGTGTGTGAACCTGGTTCTTGAAATTGGATATGTTTTAATTTACAAAACACATTGATGTAGCATAGCTTCATGAAACTTTGGTCGCGTAGGATTTACTATGACCAGGGGTTATGGTTCTAAAAGGTAGAAGAATGCCTTTACAGGTGTGGTGTGTGGAGCGAAAAGGATATGGGTATTGATAAAGGTATAGATATGAATGTGTATATGGAAAATGGATGTGGGATATGACAAAAATGATTTTTTTTTTTTTTTTTATAAAAATGAAAGAGTACCACTAGTCTAATATGAATATACCGTTCAATCCATAATAATGATAAATTAATGGAAATATCTTTACTCCAATATAAGGATAATATTTAATCCATTATAAATATAGCATAATTATTGTTCAACCTATAACTAAAAAAGTTACTATCTTGTTAGAATTATAATCAGGATTCTTTAGCCACAATCTTATAATATTTGTAGATTTTACTCAGACTAAGTTTCAAAAATACGCCGTTGGAAATTTTTTTTTTTTCCGGTTAAGTACTTTGTTGGAAATTCCAGGATATCCTTGTGTGTGTCTAACCCATGGATGCGTGTTAGTCAGATGGCCTAGACATGTTAAAAAACATTAGTAATAATGAAAAATTTGAACATGCCATTTGGCATGTCTAACATGTAATGTCCCATGAAATCCTTGGATGTTTATTCATGTCAGTCATGTGTCGGACCATTGTCGGCACCCACAATGTAGTTTCCATGTTTCCTAGTTATGTCTTCATATCTTAAATGGGGCATACCCTTCCAAGATAGTTATATTTGTATGTGGATGTGTTTATGTGTTAAATCTCTAAAAGGATATGCTTGTGCACAAGCGTTCCTAGTTAGAGAATGGTAGATGTACACAACTTTACTCCCACAAGATAGACAACCACTTTCATATTTCAAACGTGTGGGGTGATGGAGTGATTCTGTTGTTGCCCCAAGGCTTGCTTCTGTGCTTTATTTCTATGAGTAAAAAACAAATAGTGGTAAGGATTTGCTTCATACAAGAACTCAGTTTTTTGATATACTGAAAAAAGTTTGTGTTTAAATTGGTTTGTGGTTTGTTTGGTAAATGTTAAGGTAGGGGACCAAATAACATTACTACAAGAAAAAGAAATTCTTAGTAGCCAAATTATTGTTAGCTAACTGTACAAATCTAGAAATAATTAATTCAATGAATTAGAACTACACCAGGATCCTGCCCAAAACTAAATCTTCCCCCTTCTCCAGCTCGGAAAGTGATACATAAAAGAGATCACCCCAAACTCTCAGATGCCTTTTCTTTTTGTAACCAAACACCATGTGGAAAATTTAACCAACCTGTTGGCCAAACCCTCCATGAGGAACCATACTTGGTTTCTCTGACCTTTTTCCATCTAATGTCATTTTCATTTACAAATTTCCAGATGCACTTACTAAGGGGAACCATACTTGGTTTCTCTGACCTTTTTCCATCTAATGTCATTTTCATTTACAAATTTCCAGATGCACTTACTAAGGGTGGCCTTTCTAAATACCTTCAAACTTCTAATTCCTAAACCATCACTTGCTGTATACAAACCTTATCCCAACTAACCAAATGAAATTTGGACTCCTCAGCTAACCCTCCCAAATGACATGTCTTTTTAATTCTCTAATCTAGATGTGGACAAGGCTGAAATCAAGAATAAAGACAAATTATAAGTGGGAGTATTTGAAATGCTAGTTTTTATAAGAGTTAGCCTCCCTTACTGGGATAATACCACATTTCTCAAAACACCAACCTTGGCTCACATTTGTTTTTCAATAACCTTAAAACAACTTCAGATTTGAAGTTTGATCTGGATGGTAATCCCAAGAACTATGAAGGCAAAAAGCCCACTTTATGCTCTAGGGAACTAAACAAAGAATGTCAATTAGCCTTATTGTTGGCAATTATTTTGCATTTTAGAAAGATTAATCTAAGGCCCAATAATAAGGTTGCTCCTTTGTGATTTGAAGGTCATAGGTTTGGATTGAGAAAGCAACTTCTTTGCAAAACAAGATTGAGGTTGCGTATGAAAAGGACCCTCCCCAAACCTTGCAAAGCAGGGAGACGGCCTTTAATCTTAATAGGATTATGTTAAGAGAATCTTGTACTCTTGTCATTGGGGTCACAAAATTCCAAGTACTTAGTAGGCAAAAGAACACATTTACACTTTACAGAATTAGCTAAACCAAGAATGTCAATAACCTCATCCATAGGAATTATTTTGCTTTTTTGAAAGATTAATCTTAAGCCAACCTGCCTAGTGAGCCTAGTGAGATTAAGGCTTTATATGTTGTTTAGCAAGATTAATCTTCAGGCCCAGCACAGCCATAAACCGAATAGGACATGGTTTTGGGTCTAGCTTCTGGACATGGCTTCCTTGGAGAATTGCAAAAAAATGAGGGAATTTATTTTCGTCCTTTTTCCCCCCTTCCATTTTTGTGCTGTTTGCATTACTGTTTTATGGATAGCCTATGATGTTCATTTGTTGCACTACCTTAATGGTTGACATGTACATCTACATTGTGTTACTCGTTCATTATATTCTTGTATTTGGACTGCAGGCAAATATTTCTCCTTACTTGATGCCGTAAAAACTCTTCTACCAGAGTTTTTTGCAGAAAAAAACTCCATCAGTGAGGAAATGCCCCAAGCGGAAGTTGAAGATGAGCAGAAATCATCTTCAGGAGATGGGAGTGGTTTGGGAACTGTTGAAGAAGTTAGAGAAACATTGCGTGAACATGTGGAGCTCTGCAGTCTACCAGATAATGCCGAAATCAAGCTTCTCCGCATCCAAGGGATTCAACCCAAACTGGAGACCCCTTTTGCTTGGCTGGCGAACAACTTGATGAACCCCGAACGCTTTCTTCACATTTGTGCTTATGTCAGGGTTCCCGAACCAATCACCATTTGACATCCTACCCTTCCATGAATCTGATCTTCTGTGCATCAGAAAGTAATTTGCATGCTGTATAGAACTGTAAATAACAGTTAATAGCATCAATCCCTTCATTGCTTCATTTCTTCCTTCCATTTTTCTCTCCTGCGCTACTCGCACTTGTTATGAAGGAATCTTCAATATGGCTGGATTCTTCACCTGGACGATCCTTATACTGGCGTGTAATATTGTTGTAAGTATTAGCATGCTGATGGGTGCAGCCTGGTCCTGATACTGGTTGAAATTAGTGTTATATATATATGAGAGAGAGAAGACAGATGTCAAATGCGATTAGAATAGGCCATGTTCAATCACTAAATTCCTGATACCCTTTGTTTTTTTAACCCAGATTGGTATAGAAATTGAATTTGTCTACTGTGATCTCTGTGGGAATGGTGCTGTTTTTTTTTTTTTTTAATCTGTTTTTTTCTCATGAAGTTTGCTGTGGATACAATTTCATTTTTAGTTAAAATACTCCTTTTAGGCTTGAATTGATTTGTTTGTCAGTCTTATTGTGGTGATGCTTTTGGATACTTCGTTTGGCATTTTGTTGGTCTCACTAAAAGGATGCTCGTAGTGCACAAGGTTTTTGTTTTTTTTTTAATTACTTGTGATATAAAAAAATATCATTTTAATACGTTGCAAGTCATTTTTACAACTAAGGGTATGTTTGATTATATTACTTAAAATTTAATTTTAGTTAATAATTGTTTAAAAAATAAAAATCACTTCACTCTCTTGAAAAATAAATTTCATAGAAATATCTTTAAATGTTTGTATTATATACATATTTTTTATAGAAAAATTAAGAGTGTTTAATTATTTTTATTTTATGATAAATGTGTGCAATCATAAACATTCTAAATGTCAATAACCTTCAAGTTAGCTTTTATTTATTTAGTGTTTTTATCTTATGTTTATTAAAAATTTGGAGTTTTTGAGGTAGAGTTAGATTGCAAAGAAACAGACATGGAGATGGATACGATATGAAATTTGTTTGGGAATAAAATTTGTTTGTGAACAAAAAATCCTTCTCTTTGTGCCTCTCTCTTCATCTTCGATATTGACTTTTCTCACTCTAACGTCGCTATTGAATATTGAAAGCCAAGGCATTTTGAGTATAATATGTTTAATGAATTTTATAAAAAAAAATTGGAGAGTCCATTTTTAATTCCAACTTAGTTAATTCCTAATTTTAGAATTAATTTTGAAATTTATATATGTTTATTTTTTTATTTTAACAAGGTTATTATATCAAGAACATTTTAGGAAGTCAGAGCTAATGAAACTTCATTTTTAAATTTATTTCATATGAGTTTACGGAATTAAATTGAATCACATATTAAGTTGCGTCATTCTAAATGTAATAATTTATTTATAAACAAATTGTTGGTGTATTTAAATTAAATAATTTTATGAAATTAAATAAATTTATAAATAATCATTCATTAAGTGTATTCAAAGAGTGGTCCAAGATATATATGTGTACTCGATCTTAATCTAATTAATTAGGTCAACTTAAGTCTCGATATTTTATTTGGATCTGGTTTAACCTAAGAAATGAGTCTTCCACATACCCAATAATAAACTAATTTTACTTAAAGACTGGACTATTTCATATGACTAGGATTCTTACTTAGAATTAATTAAAAGGTTTGATCATGAATTAGAATTACTTCCTAAAATCTATAGATTAATTGTAATTCCAATGAATTTTGGATAGACTCCTACTGCTAAATCTTATTAGAAAAATAGTCTTTAGAGATAGGTCTAATTTAAAAACTATTATTAAGCATTATTTAATAAAAATTATTATTTATTAGAGATAAGCTTAATAACTATTATTAAGTATTATCTAATAAAAAGACTTAAATAAAGGAGGATTTATTCTTCCAAATAAGTATTCATTTTCCATAATTCTAAACATTCTCGATTATAATCTTTAACTTATTTGTTTTATCTTTACTAGTGATGACCCCGTGTAATACACGAGAGAGTTTAATTTAAAAATAAAAAATAAACTTATTATTTTAAATAATTTTAATAAAATTGATAATTATAATTTTTTTTAATCATTAATCATTTATTAAAATTTAAGTTTAATTAATTATTCGCTATTCAATGTGCTAATGGAGAACACTTTTAATTTAATGTACAACCATTCAATGTATTAAAGAATAATTAACATATTAAGTAGGTCATTTGACAAAATGCTTATAATTTTTTTTATTAATTATATTATATTTATTTATAAATAAATATTATAAAATCTATAATATATCCATTCAAAGACTTTCGTTATTTTCTATTTATTATATTATAAATTAAAACTCTTAAATATGAGTAAGAATAAGGTTTTTCAATAATAACAAAATTTTAAAAATATGAATTTTGATTTCTTCCATAGTTTTAAAAATGTGATACCTTAAATATTAATTAGCATTGAAAAATCATAATATTTGACAACCTTAAATATTTTTTTATGAATTTGTTAAGATATCACATTTTTAAGACTATAATATAATTATTAAAAAAATTAATAATTAATTAATCACTACCTTTAATTTAATGCAAGTTTTTTTTGGGAAAAAATTCACCATTGATTGACAATTGACAAAATACTTTGTTTGATTATTATATTTTAATATTATATAAATATATATAGAATAAAGATATAAATATAATATTTTAAATAAATAAACAATTTTCTATGACTTAATTAATAGTTTAAGTTGTCTATTAATATTTCTCATAAAACTCATGCCAATTTAATACAACTTTTAGAGGGAAAAAACAGCTTGGCAGATTTTTGGAGGGAACAAAAATTTGCAAACTATTTTACTTTAATATAATATATTATATATTATTATATTATTATATTATACAAAGATAAGATTTTATTTAATGGATAATTTTTCGTGACTCAGTTAATACTTTAAGTGTCTATTCATATTTATTATAAATAGTATTTATTTTTGATTGATTGACGAATGAGAAAATCTAACAAAAAATATTTATTTTTGATTAATTAATAGCATTGAAAAATTCATGCAAGTTTAATATAAATTTTAGATGTAAAAAATAGTTTGATAGATTTTTAGAGGGAAGAAATATTTGCATACTATTCTACTATATATTATATATTATATATAATATATAGTATTTATATTATATTACATAAAGATAGAATTTTATATAAATAAACAATTTTTTGTGACTTAATTAATAGTTTAAGTGTCTATTCATATTCCTCATAAATAGTATTTATTTTTGATTGATCGATGGATTAATTAAATATTTAATATTTACATAATAATGTATTGAAAAATTCATGATTAGCATTGAAAAACTTGTGTATTTAAAATACATTATTAATTTTATAATAATTAGTATATATTATTTCAAAACAATTGAAAGATTTAAATTATTAAGTAAATTATTAATGCAATAAGTATTAATTGCAAATCATTAATGCAAGTTTTAGGGAAAAATTTCTTTTTTCAATACTATTCTACTTTTATATATATAAAGATTATTATTCTACGTCTAACTTATTAATGCAATAAGTATTAATTGCAAATCATTAATGTTTGGGGCTTTCCCAGCAAGCCTCAAACAATCCTTACAATTCTTCTTTTGCAAGTTCGTTAATCCAAAGTTGTACATGTGATACAAGCGAGCTATCCAGTCTCCAAATAAATATACAAGATATGATCGCCATGACATAATACTAGTTGTCACTTATGGTCTTTCGAGTTACATCGGGAAAATAGAGATATCCTCATTATAGACCAAAATATTTGGTTAGCGTTAAAAAATTTGACGTGTCTCGATTGCTACTTAGTGGTGAACCTAAAAAATCATACGCATATCCAAGTGAAGTGGTTAATTAAGCGATGAAAGTTATAATCTTCATTAAGAGTTAATGATTTTTTACTAGGATATTAATAATGAGAATGGTTCTCATTAGATAATTAATTCTTATATAATATTTTATGTATAATAGTTATACATATATTATATTATATTGAGAGAATTAATTTAAATATAATATATAGAAATTAAAAGAGAATTTTCATTCTATATAATATATATGATATATTATAGGGAAAAGAAAAGGGCACTTTCAATATATAATATCATATGAAAAAGAAATATTATTTTATTATATATATAATATATATGATATACTATTGAAAAGAATATATACACTTCCATTATATATAATATATAATATATTTTATTAAAACACTTCAAATTATATATGATATATTATTGAAATAGAATGAGCACTTCAAATAATATATATGATATAGTATTGAAAAGAAAAATGCACTTTCATTATTTATAATATGTGATGGCCATCTCCTCTTATATAAATCGGTGATCATGGAGATTAATTGGAAGTGTGAGAAAAACATTTGGCCATAAGTTTTCATCCTTCTCATTTTAGTTGGAATTTTCTTAGCCATTACTCTCATTTTGTTTTTGATTCCATTGTTGCTAGTATAACAAGTCCAACTTAATAGAGAGTTTATTAGTTTTTTGAATCTATTTAGCTTTCATCTCCTACATTTAGCTTGGCTAGCACATAAGCTAAGTTGTAGGATTCATTCCCTACTTGGAGCGTGAACTAACTATGCCCCTCGTGCTTTCGAGAGACAATTCGATCTAACCGGTTATCTGTTCGAAAATTATAGGTGTACAACCGTTGCTATCTTAGAGAAGATTCCAACCTTTACACCGGACTACAAACCATCGTGAGGTATATATACTAAATCTACTATAACATGGTTTGATTTTGTTTTGCATATAGTTATGGAAAATCAAGTCTTGCAAGGTGGTCTTGAACTTATTTCTGCTGCGTTCTTATTTATGTTTTTGAAAAGGTTTTAAAAACAATAAAAACCCTTGCATCGATACACCAAGAGTTGGCGTTTCCTATCAATGTGTATCGATGCAAGGGTTTTTATTATTTTTAAAATATTTTCAAAAACATAAATAAGAACGCAACGGAAATAAGTTCAAGACCACCTTGCAAGACTTGGTTTCCCATAACCATATGCAAAACAAAATCAAATCATACCATAGTAGATTTAGCATATATACCTCACGGTGGTTTCTAATCCGGTGTAGAGGTTGGAATCTTCTCCAAGATAGCAACGGTTGCACACCAATAACTTTCGAACGGATAATCGATTTTACCGAATCGTCCCTCAAAAGTACGAGGGGTCTAGTTAGTTAAAAGTATATTTTTCAAAGTGAAGCCTTAAAAAAGCTATTTCTCTTGCCTTTTAAATTTTTTTTTTCTTTTGTAGTACTGCTGAAACCCTTTAAAATTAAATTGGAGGTGTTTGATGAGTGTGCCCGTTGATGGATTGCTCTTGCTCTTCCACACGCTCGCAAGGTAAAAGTTTTTCATTCTTTCATTCAGTGAATACATTTAACTTACATATATTTGCATGTATGTGATGGTGGTTGAAATTTATCTCACCTTGACAATAGTCTAAGATCCACAATTTCAGTGTCAAATCAACAGTTTATGTGGTGTTAGAATTAAAATTGGTGAATAATTAAGGTCTCAATGTTTTTTGGGCATATTCTACCTTTAAGGCACTCCCAACAAAATCATGATTATGCCATATATGGAGTAGTGGAGAGGTAGTGGAAATGATTTAGAAATAGTTATTGGTAGTGGATGTTGAGATTTTATATGAATTATCAAACAGATTATTGAAGTCTCTGCTCTCCCTCAATTCTGTCAGATTTCCCCCCATATATGTATGTTCTCCTTGTTATTTTATCTGTTCTTCCACATTTCTGTCAGTTTTATCCCTTAATTCCAATTCTTTCTTCAAAAGAAACATTAAATTAGGACTAGAGTTCTAACACAAGCGAAAGATATCGTCCTTGTGTCCGCCATTAACATTGATTTGTAAGAAGAGTTTGTTGCCCCTGGGGTGTAGATTAATTAGCAAAGGAAAAGTCTGGAGTGTTGCTCTTTGAATTCTCTCAGGTCCAGTGTTCGGGTCCTGCCCAGGAAAGGAAAAAGCCTAGTAGCTAGAGATAGTCTTGAAATTTGAAAGACTCGCCATGCCATCCTCATGTTTGCAGAAAGAAGCCAGGGGTTACAACTGGCAATGGGTTTCTCGATTTACATCTCCCACAGGAATCGTGGGGCCAAGCTACGGGGCGCTTGTGATGATGCATTAATAAAAAAAAAAATTATTCTGATTGACGCTGCCACCTCTTGTTGAATAGAATTTGTTGTGCACCGTCAAAAGGCCACCAACGCCACAAATAAAGAAAAAAAAAACAAAAATTAGGGAGTCTACAACAAAAGAACACATAACATTGGGTTTGAGAGTGGTTTAATGCTTAATTTTGCTCCCTTTTTTTATCATTTTATTGTTTTGACCTTAATTTTTAATTGGAGAGTTTAGTAACTAATTAGGAGTTAGCCATCAATCAATTATTTCAATTTTTTTTAATATAGAGATCAAATTGAATCGAAACACTTAAATTTAAAATTTAAACCAAATTATATATAATTTGAATCCAACCGAACTAACAATTTCAATCAGTTTAATTATTTCAATTTAATTAAAATATTATTCAATATAAGTAATTGGAGGAACTCTTTTTTTTTAAGTTGGTGGTGTTATGATGGGAACTGATAATCATTACTGTACAAATGTAATGTTGAAGCAGGAGCAAATAGTATGAAAATGCAGTGATTCTTTTATTATATAATGTTGTGTAACATACAACATTATTATTATTATTATTATTATTATTACATATTTTTGACACATCAAAGAATGGAATCACATCAAACACCAAATTCTCTATTTATTTGTTTCAATATACAAATCACTTTGGCGGCGAGTGTGGTGTGGCAGGGCAGCGACGCCGGTTAGTGTGTGGTTGAGCCGCCGTACGTGGTGTTGTACGGGATCTTCAAGATCCAAACAGCCTGTACGTTAATCTGCCCGTTCGTGTTAAGTCGCAAGAGAAAGCGAAAAAGATTTTGAAACTACATCAGTCGACTGGAATTTCTATTACTCTTACCTCTGCAAGCTGGAAGACGCGCGCTTTGAGCTACAAAAAAAATTGAAATCTTCAGAAGGAGACATTACAGACCCTTTCTACTCGTTTAATACTGTTCATTAATTTAATCACTTGCAATTTTTGATAATATGGACTTATAGAAAAATGCAGTAAATAACTCTAAATTAAAGGGTCACATCTACTTTGAGACACTCAGGAATGCAATAAACTCAAGGAGAAACCAATTTGGGCAGCCCAGATCTTACTTTTACTCTCTCTCTGTCTTTTTTTTTTTTTTGGGGGGGGGGGGGCGGGGCGCTGTTTGTAAAAGGGTAAGAGAGAAATATAACAACTTATGTCAGGAGAGCATACAACAAAAATAACATATCAAGACTTAAGGTGTGGCCAACATGAATTCTTATTCGTCAATAGTTTGGGGCATGTGCAGTCAGTGCGGTATATAAAATAGAAATCTTTTAACCTTTTTATAAGCATTCACATACAATTTTGCTTATACATACACACGCACGCTTGCGCGCACACGTGTTTTAAAAATGATTTTATCCTTGCAAGGGCTTGCGATATAATTAGGATTTTGTATCTGTAAGTATACTTAATTTGTATATAACATTTTCAACAAAAAACTGCAGACCATACCCATCAATCTCTCTTAATTTTTTTTTTTGTGTAATTGAATTTATCACCTTTAGGGGAAGGAATATACCTCTCTTGGGATTTGGGTTTTGGCTTGTGCATATGTTTTTTAATTCCACACTTTGAAGTGGTGATCTTCTGCACCTATGAGAGTAAAATAGTTGTCAGATATCCCCTGTTATATAAAGATAACTTTGATCAATGCCTGCCATTCTTAACTTATATAGCAACATACCAAGTTTCTGAATTGCAGATTATAGAACATGTCAATGTATTTTTGCTTTGCTTGTTTCTCTTTCTTGTTCAACTGCCTCCAGAAGCCATAGATGCTACCCATATTTAACACCTTGTTTGCATAGATCTTCCATGTGTAGCTGCAGGGGGGGCCGGGGAGGGAGAGGGAGAGATGTGTTAATGCTTTTAATCCAGAGAATTAATGGAGAACAAAGTGAACCAATTAACTAGTTTTAACTTGTTTGCTTACCACTCGTTGATTCGCCGAACCGCTGCCTCTGACATCCTGAGCCAGTGCCCGGAGTCCTGTTTGCACTTATGGAAAAAATCAGCAATCTTGTTGCCCGTCTCATCTCCATTATTGGGATCAATATGAAAACCTGAAACCCCATCAACGACGATCTCAGCGGGGCCACCTTGGTTGGTTGCGAAGGTGGGCAGTCCACAGTTCATTGCTTCAATGACTGTAAGGCCAAACGCTTCGTAATGAGCAGGCTGCACAAAAGCTCCTTTCGAGTCAGCAATGCAGCGATAGAGCTCTCCATTCCGGTGCCTATCAGTCTGCGCTGCTATCCATCTAATTTGGCCCTTGAGTTGGTATTTTTCAATCAACGAATGCATATTCCTGATTTCAGTTGCTTCTTCTCTGTCTTTAGATTTTGAAGGATCAAAGAAGCCAGCGACAACAACAAGATTGACCAAATTTCTCAGCCTCTTGTTCTTTCCATACCACTCAGTTAATCCAGTGATGTTCTTCACTGTATCAAGCCTCGCCATGGAGAAGATGATTGGCTTCCTCCTGTCTTCTAGATATCCACTGATTTTATAACATTTTAAAACAGATGTTAGGGATTCTTTCAACAAACAGTCCTATTGGAAAGTCAATATGAATTCATAATCAGAAACTCAAACACGTACATGTGTTCACTGTTGTCGACTCTGCTAAAGAGTAGTTCTTCTATGGCTGCACGAAATGAGTTGAATCGCTTATGTTTCTCCGTGTAAGGGAAATACACAGATTGGTCTGCCCCAGGGGAAGCGATGTTGAATTTGGGATCAAAGACATTGATGCCTGAAACAACTCTGCAAATCCCTGGAAGAGTAAATGCAGCATGGCTTTCGTACTGTCCAGGCCTATCTTTGCTGCAATCATAGAAAAGATTCAGTTAATCAATCAAGTACCGTTATATGGTTGCTTCTTCAGAACATGCAAATTTTCTTCCAAGGTGGCAGTTCTCTGACCTTCCTGCAATTTCCTGGTATGTGCTTGCAATGATGAAATCTGCAGAGTTCATGGCAATCATATCTGCCGTGAATTGGCACGAGAAATGATACTTAGTTTCCAACTCTTTCCATTTGAGGTCTGAATCTTCGTACTTCGTCTTCTCCAAAGCATGTGCAATCGTACCCTGATTCAGAATAATCCAGGTTAATTTAGTAGTAAGCATCAGGTTGAACAAATATATACATTTTCAAAAGCTAAAAAACAAATTGAACTGGATGGCACCAGAGTTGTCCCAAGTTTCCTGGCCATAAGCGATGCTACCAGATTCCCATCTGTGTAGTTTCCAATGATAAGATCTGGTTTCCCGCCCATGAATTCGATGATTTTCTCTTGAGCATCCTATTGATTGAAGACAAAAGGAAGTGAAAACGCAGACAAAAGGAGAAGCAGTTTGATAAGAAAACTGTATCTGACGAATGAATTCTGTACATAGCACATGACATGCCTCGGTATATCTTTCAAGGTAGGGATAAATGTCAAAACGAGAAACCCATTGGGGGAGCACTTCTCCATCTTCCTTCACAAATGGCACCCGAAGGATAGAGGAGTACTTTGTGTTGTCAATCCGTTCAATGTCCTGACTGCAATTGGTGCCTTTAGAATCTGGGATAAGCCGAGTGACCTGTTGCAATCCACAAAATCTGTGTTATCATCGGTGCCATTCACGATGATCTGCAGTTGGGAGATGTCACATACCACAAGAATCATAGGCTTCACATTAAGACCTTGCTGCTTAATTCGGAGAAGCAGTTCTTCTTCCAAAGCAACCACTTGATCTAAAACATAAACCACCTGTTGATTGCAGGCAAAGTTTCAGATAACTTATTCTCAACTGTAGGATACAAAGAATCCTCAAAAATCTGTACCTGCCCACCGGTGTCCGGCAAGCCAAGGACATCTGCTTTGCCGAAGTAGCCATGGACTGAGAACAAGACAACATTGAAAACCGTTGGAAGCCTGCCAAAGAACTTCTCCGTGTTCGACGGATCGGGTGCCTGCAGTATCTCCGAAAGAAATGTCATCGTCTCCTTTACTCTTTCTGCAGTGTCACCCCATCCTTTCTCGAAGCCCCATTGCCTAAACCTGTGCAAGATTCGGCAATAGATTTCAGTGAAAACAGATGATATTAGCATATAAAGGTAAACAGGGTATAATACTACCTTTGGTCAAAGCTCTCATATGGCGTGTCCTTTGGTAGGGTTTCTAGGGCTGCTTCGGCCACTATTAGAGCAGCCTGCAGCTTCGAAGAGGTGTTGAGCGTCTCGTTGATCATAAATCTCTGCAAATTTATGACCAAAGCACGATTGGAAACGAATCATCGATCCGTTTTCAAAATCGTAAAAATTCATTGGATACTTTCGTACCGATGAGGAACTTCTGTTTCATAAATCCATACCTCTCCATGGTGATTTAACGAGAGCAAGTAATCTATGAGAGCCTGCGCAGGCTGTGATCCAGTATACAGATTGGCACTGAGGAACCTTGATACGAACTGGATTCCACTTCCGATCGAAGAAGACAGAGTCAGGCGAGGCACGGAAAACTCGACGGCGCCAAAATCAACTTCCAAAGCATTTTCATCCGCTGCCCTGAAAATCAATCATATGCTCTCAGAATCTCCAATAATTGTACAGACTTCGATTACACAGTATATGAATCAAGAAGAGTTCCAGCCCGTGAGTGGCAGCGATTAACAAGCGAAGTGATGGTGCAATACCAATCCTCGTCGACTATCATCTCCTTCATCTGCAAGTATTCGGCGGCGCTGATGCTATATACGACTAGATCAGTAGAGTTCACTTTGATGAATTCCCAAAATCCGGGATGCGGTCTCACGGCTAAGGCGATATGCGGCGGAACGACGGCGGCTTCCTGCAAAATTTCAGGCGAAGGGGATTTACGCGCCAATCCTTTCCCGCTGGAATTAATTCTTGTAAAATTGGAGCGAAAAAAAATAATAATAAATTGATTATATCTTCAACTTTTTAGTAAGAAATAATTTATTTTTTTATAAATTTTATCGATAAATTATTTAAATAAAGGTTATTAAACGTTAGGTTACACGAGGGAAACAGATATAATAAAAAATAGTATTTTTAAAAAATAATAATAATAATAAAAACTCAAAAAAATACATAAATATAATTTTTAATATAAAAATAATTATTTAATAAAAAAAAACATAAATTTCAACACTACCAAATATGACTTATTAATTAAAAATAAATAATAAATTTAAATTTTATTTATTTTTAAAAATAAACAATAAATTTAAAATTTTTGAATTAGAGACAAAAAAAATTTTATTTTTAACGAAAACGTATTTTTGAATTAAAAATATTTTTTAAATATTTTTTTAATATTATAAAACGATTTTAAATGTAATTAAAAATTATAAAAATGATACAAAAATATTTTTTTGACATCTTTTAGTATTTTAAAAATAAAAATATTTAAAAAATAACAAAACCACGCGCCCGAAGAGTTTTTTTTTGTGCATAATAGATGAAAAGTTATTGATATTTAAGTGAGACGTGTAGATGGGCTACAAGGTGAGTGTAAAATTACTAAATTACCCTTATCGTGTATATGCAGATAGGATATGTCTATTATCTACAAGAAGCTAACTTCAAAGCTGAAATATCAAGAAATTATGAGAGACGGGTAAAAAACCAAAGATTTATAGGGACAAAACTGTAAAACAACGAGAATTTGTATAGAATTACTAAAATACCCTCGACATGACTAGGACCCGATATAACGACTATATTTATTTGTTTATTTATTCATTTAAAATACGTGGAGAGCAGTAGCAAGCGAGTAGGAGCGGGGAAAGGGATGAAATGGAAGGAGACCTGGGTGCTGGTCAAGATGTAGCCGAACAAGCTGCCTAAGAGGTCCTCCCTCTCTCTCTTATCTTTGATAACCATCTCCATTTCAGCTATCAACTGGGGAAGTTTCATCAGCCTCTTCTTCTCCTTCTCCTTCTCCGTCTCCATGTACTTGGAGAAGCACCGCTTCATGTGGTAGCGGCTCTCTCTGAGGGCTTCCGCCATGCTGTCCGCTATCGACTCCGATCTCTTCATCGCCTGCGCTGCTTCAGCCATTAATTGCTGTAATATATATATATATATAACAGGAATATATATATCCTTTAATCGATGAAGAAGAGGCTGCAAAACGGTTGAATTCGCTCTGGGAAGAAGATGACGAGATGGGTATATTTATAGGTTGCGTTTGGTTACGTGAAGGGTTTGGCTTTGGAGAAAGAACATTCATTCCTTGGAGCCATGAAACTTCGAAAGGAAGAACTAATTTCTCTCCCAAAAGGAGATTCTCTCTCTCTCTCTCTCTCTCTCTGGGTATCATTCTTTGCTTTTCCGTTTTGATGGCGAAATAGAAAACAAAAAGGAAGAGAAAAGAATGGAATTTTGAAACCGGGGGGGTGATACATACACATATACATATATATAATGTATGTATGTATAGGCTAGCCTTTTCCATTGATAAAGAAGGGCAAGGTTCTATTGATTCTGTTTCACCTTTTTGGTAACGGATAAAAGAAAAAGCTCAAGCTTCCATTATTGAAGAAACCATGAGCTAGTCAAATGTCAATGTGTCTTGGGGGGGGGGGGGGGGGGGGGGGATGCTTGCCCATGTCGCCACGTAATCCAGTTGAAATGATTACCTTTTCATAATTTGAATTTATAATGTTATAACATAAAGAAATAAAATAACTCATCAATGGTTGGTTAGAGTTTATGCAACCCACATCTTGAAATTGCATTTTTGGTGCACGTGGTCCAAATGTTGGACTCATCAAGCAAGCTTGGCCACAATTTCCAAGCCCTTTTGTGAAGATTTATTCTAACCAATGTCTCCTGGAGGCTGTGTGGCTTAGCGTTTTTTTTAAATAATTTTTAAGTAATTTAGCTTTTAACTTCAAAGTTAGATAGAATTTAAGTTAATTATGTGTTTGGATAAATATGCTTTTAAGCTATCAATTATTAGTTATGTGATTGGTTTGTAAAAGCTGATAAGCTATCAGAATTTGACAAAAAAACTAAAATAAACATGATACTAAATAATATAATTAAAAAGCATAAAAATACTATTTTTCATCAAATAAATTATAAATTAATTTTTAATTAATAGAATACTTACAATTACAAGTTAATAAATTATATATAATTATAAAAAAAAACAGAAATGAAAATTTTTTTATGTAAGTAACTTGACATACAGAAAATATATACATATAAAACTTGACATATTTTTTTACATATGTCAAGTTTTCTTCTATTTTTTTTATACAGAAAATATAACATATTTTTAATTGTATATAACATATTTTTAATAAAAAAAACATATATATACAGAAATATAAAATATGTTATACAAAAATATAACATATTTTAAAAATATCAGTTGTATATTTTTTTGACATACAGAAAATATATACAGAAAGTTTTCTTCTATTTTTTTATTAACATATTTTTTTACAAAACAAACAGAAAGAAATTTCACATACAAAAAATACACAACATATTTTTTTATATGTTAATAAAAAAAACATATACAACTGATATCCAAATAGCCTCGAAAAAATATAACACACAACATAAAAAGTAGATATATAAAATATATACATATAAATACAAGAAAAGGAAAATAATACACAACATAGATATATATATATATATATAAATTGATAAGAAGAAGAAGAAGAAGGAGTTCGCAAGATGTACCAGAGGGGGAAGGATTTATTTGGAAGAATAGGAGGTTGCTGGAAGAAGGAAGAAGGAGGCGGCTAGCGACGGCCCGATCGGTGATGGCGCAACTCAGATCTGGACCGAGGCTGCTTGCAGCGAGCTTCTGGGCGACGGCGCAACAACGCTAATGGCAGTGCAGAGGTCCTGGAGAAGACGATGGGAGAGAAGAGAGCTTTGGGGGGAGAAGATGTATCAACGGTAATGGAGGGTACGCGTGTAAATATGAAAAATAATTGAGGATAGTATTGTATTTTTGTTGGTCAACTTACCAGCGTTTTTTGGCAAAGCTGGGGGTAGCAGCTTTTGATAAACGCTGCTATAGCAGCTTTTCCGCATGTTAGTGTATAAGCTGAAATGCTCAACCAAACGCTTAGAGTTCAAACGCGGCCAAGAGGATCAGCTCCTGTGATGGCTTATACGCAGTCAAACCACTAAGCCAAACAGCCTCATAATCTAATTTTATATTGATAGTTTATTAGGAACGTTTTGGATAAATTTTATAAATGATAGGAAAATGCTACTTATATACTCAACCATATACTTTGGCTTACACCTAGGTGCACAAATAATTAAAATACCCTCACAAGAATTACAAATTTGCTTCCCCCACCCTTGGTTGTCTTTTCTCTCCCTTTCTTCCCATCGTCGCTCGTTGCAATCGCCGATCGTCACCTTGCTTCGTGTTGATTGTCATAGATCCTCCCTTTTCACAAGATGAGGCGACGGTTGGCGTAAGGTGAGGCAATGTAGTGGTCGGCGCAAGGTGATGTGACAATTGATGCAAGGTGAGGTGACGCAGTGGTCGGCGCAAAGTAAGACGACACAATGGTCGGCGCAAGGCGAGGTGGCAACCAGTGACTACAGCAAGTGACAATGGGAAGAAAGGGAGAGAGAAGAAAGATGAGACAACCAAGGGCGAATGATGCATATTTGCAATTTTTGTAAGAGTATTTTGGTCATTTGTGCACCTAAGTATAAGTCAAAGTGTAAGGCTAAGCATACAAGTAGCATGGTCCTAAATGATATTAAAGTTAGCCAAATCTATACTTATATATCTATATTTTTACGTTTTTTTGTGTAACTATTCGACCTTTTCGTTATTTCGATTACACCACTGAACTTGATTTTCAAATCAATTTAACCCTTATATTTTGACATTTTTTTTCATGTGACAACTCAAACTTTTCGTTGTTTCGATTATATCTATGCACTTACATATTAGAGTCAATTTAACCCATGTTTACGTTATACTCTATTCACGTCAAAGTATATGAGTTAAATTGATTAAAAAATATAGATTTAAAGTTTAGGTTGGCACACTAAAAAAAATGTTAAAGTACAAGACTTAAATTGATTAAAAATTTGTAATTTTAATAGTATAATTGAAATAATAAAAATTTTGAATAATCACAAAAAAATAAAAAATAAATGAAAGTACGCCAGCAAAAATATAAGGTTCAACTATTAGAGTTAGCTTAGTCCATACTAAGTAGGTACATACCAAAAAGGTGTTAAACATGGTGGTATTGCAGTTTGTCTACATGCAGGTTAAAAGAAGGGGCACTTATCCAGCAGCCCTGAAGGTGCAAGTGTACTGATCTCTTTTGTTGAGAGTGAATCTTTCCTATTAGAAACCCAATGAATACCAAAGGGATGCCACGAAACATCTTTAATTGGAACACGGCAGAACTTTCAAAGATGCTTCCATGGCGAGATGGCACGGTGGGGCTGAAGAAAACATAACAACTTCCACTGTCTAAGAAGAAGAGGAGAGCATGTTTGATAGGGCATCACATCTTCTGGGCAGTTGGCACAAATTTGAGTTTGTTTGCCAACATCTAGTGAAAGTCTTACAGAATTCATCCACAAATGTTTCTAAAGAAAAGGGTTTATCATGAAAGGATCTAGAGAAGGGATCACAGCCCTTTCCGAGGCTTGTATGATTGAAAAGTGGAAAAGGGATATTCTAAAATCCATCAATTTTAGAATTATACTCAATCACAAAAGAACAATCTTATCGTTGCTACTTAAACTTGGCAAGTAGAATAGAGAGTCATCACACCAAAACTTGTCCCTTCATTCATGGCTAGGGCTCTATGTAGTTTAGCTCAAACTTCTCTTCCTCCTGTCCAAGCCAACTTGGATGTATAACAGTATTTCTTTCTTATCAAGTCACACAAGAGCATAATCACCAGAACAAAATAAATAAATAAATAAAAAGGCATTCACTAGGGACGAGGTCCCGCTTTGCTGGAGTGTCGTATTTATACACATTCTTCCTTTTGCTTCATCAAAACAAAATGATAGATAAAAGAAAAGGCTTCATTTTGAATGATGAGTTGTGGTTATTATGGATTGGGAATGTTTAGAAGGAAATTGACTGATTACCTTATTACAATAAGAAATGCCATTGGCTAGGATTGTCTTGTATCCAAGTCTCCACTGAACTGCCAATTTCCATCTATCCACACATCTCCAAATCTGCCTTGACTGGAATAACTTTACCCGACTTTCTCCATCTGTCAGTCCCTTCGTCTCTAAGAAAGTACGAGCCTCACCACCAACAGTTGATAGGATGGTCTCCAGATCCATTGGAGTACCACAATTTTGCATTCTGTCAATTGTGCAGAGCAGTAACTTGTCTTCCTCAATTGATGTCGAAAAATTCTTCAAAATAACTTGGCAGTTATTGGCCAACCATTCCATTACAGTTATCTCATTCTCTGCTGATAGCTGAGATCCTGAATAGATGAGGTGCCCAACGGACCGCCTCTGGTTCAGAGGGGTTACCCACAGCCGCAGGGCAGAGAGTAGGGCAAAGGACGGCTTCCCTTCTTGGTGAATGTACAGTGAGCCCTTGGGCCATGAACACAAGGAATAAATTTCAGGTTCTAAGGGAATAAAGGCCTTGTCATTAGGGTTTCGATCTAAAAGAAACCCATAATGTTCAAGAAGCTCCAAATTCGTGAATGTCCCATAGCTTAGGAGTACCTGAAAACAAGAACCTTCATAACTCACCTATCACCCAAACCCAAATTATTTCACAAAGAGAAAATTAAACTGTTCTGCCAAGACCTCTAATTACAACTGCCAATCTCAGAAAACAAAACATCAAATGAGGCATATTGGGAAACAAATTACTGGCATATTACTGATCAAGTGGGAACAATTAACGTGTGTTTCATAATGTAACAGGTCTACTAAAATATTTGGCAGAAGGAAAATTTTCCAAGGTTTGTCATATGCCCTCAAGATATATAGAACAAAGGCAAACTATATCTTAACTAGATGATAAATGAAGCAAGATCTATAGAAATTTCATACTTGATAGAATAGTGAAATAGGTTTATCTAACATCCAAACCTTTCTTCCTTTTGTTGCCAAGGATACTCATCATCCAAACTTTCCTTTCATTTCTTCTTCATTTGTCATGAGAGATACATTGATGATCAATTCTGATTCTTCCAAGGACTCTCATTATCTCAAAATTAACAGTGATTACTCATGAACTCTGTTTTTATTAGTTTGCAGCAACTGCTTCCCACGATTATATGATCCATTTGTTCAAACCAAGGTGCTAAATGTCAATCAGTGTTGATGCGGCCAAGGATGGGATTGCATCCCCCACAAGGTATTGACTGATGTAGCTTGGCACCAGCCATCATGCAGCAGCTGTGCATTTGACCTCACAGTTTTGTCTTGAAAAAGACCCTCGTACTAATAAGCCACGACTCATCCTTTTTCTTTTATGAGCCATAACTCATCCTTAACTCACACCGACATGGGATCCTCCCTCCTAACACAAAGCCCCCTACTTATGTTGCTTTGTTAGGATTCAAGAGCGAGATTAATGTTGGTCACCTACTCGTAGTTTGATTCGCAGTGGGGTGGGGGGTTGAATTGAGTCAATAAAATTAATCCCCTTTTCTTACAAGATAATAGTGGAATCTTTAAGGCCCTACAATAATCCTTTTTGTTGTTTTGAGCTTGATGAGACTCGTCTTTGCTTTCTTGAGTTTATAAGTTTTAATGCACTTTCATTAGCCTTCCCTTGTCTTTATCAGGGCTTATTTATAGCCCGAGGAACATTTTGAAGCTATCTCAACAGCTCTTTTGTGTCTAAGACATGAATGTGACCTTTTTGCAAAAAGCCAAAACATATATATAATTAGTCATTATAGCCTAAGGCCCAACAATCAGTCAACAATCCACCGTGGGATTGATTGTCCTCAGAGACAGCTAACTGTCAGGTTAACTGAGGTAGGCAATTCAAAGATGATGCAAGAACAAGACCTTAGGAAGATCGACTATCATTCTTAACAATCAACTTTCAAGTGAAAACCAGATTTCATGGAAAGTTAACTGAGCCACTTAACAGCAATTGAGAGGTTGGCTGCCAATTCCAGTGACCAAGATACCTCAACTAGCTTTGAATGACAGTTGACTGTTCTTAAACTACACCATATCTCCTAAAACATCGACTCTCATAATGAACAATTGACTATGAGGTCAAATGCAACTCTGATCAACTAGTTCTTCACAAAGGTGACAAGAGGCCAACTACTGAGAATAGTGACCAAATAAGGTCAACTGGAGGTCAACTAGAGATTTGAAGGGCTACTGTTGAGTCGATTGTTGAAACCACTGACCAAACAAGTAAGTCAACTGTGGAAACCAGTGACCATGAGGGATTGTCCAATAGTCAATTGCCAAAACTAAAAATTAGAAAAATTTGACAATCACCTTGACATTCAATTTTTAACAGTGTTTGATATCCAAGAAAGGCTTTAAGATAAAAAATGCTCCAAAAATAATTTTGAAAAACTTTAAACCAGCTTCACAAGTTTTTTTAATCATCAAAATAAGGAATTAAGAGACACGTTCAACTAATACAAGTTTGCTCAACAACTAATTCAATCAGCTTTCACTATGTTTATGACATGTGACTGTTATGTGAATGGTATATGTGACATTTAAGAAGCGAGATCATTGTTTTTTCAATTTTAAATTTTTAATACTGTTATATGGCAGTTATCAAAAAGAAAGGTAAAAAACTGTTACATTGCATTTTAGTTAATTTTGTATAAAATTTTTATCTTATATAACAGAAAATATATATAGTAATCTGTCTGGCCCCTGAAATGGGCTGGAGTCGGATCGGAATTTCTGGGAAATTCCGTTAGAACAGAATTTAGGAAGAGAGAGAAGAGAGATAGAGAGAGACGAGAGAAGAGAATTGGGGAAGAATAGAATTTGTTATTTCATTCCAGAATGCCTATTCTGTTTCAGCATTCCCTTATTTATTCATTGTTAGGTAGGTTAGTTAGCTCTAACCCCCTTTCCCGCCTTTCCTTCCCCTTCTATTTATTACAATAATACCCCCAAGTCCTAACATAATCCTCTGCCCTGAACTTGTTATTTATGGCATTTTTTGAAACATGGTGTTTCCCCATGTTTTTGTCATGTTGTATTCATCATGTGTGTCTGCATCCATACTTCATGGATGACACATTTAACATTCAACACTCACAAGCATTAATCCCACTAAGTGAGATCAGCTCTATCTTTCCAGTTATGCATATTCATGGTCATATCTTTTGAAAGGCCATTAAACCTTAGGTTTCTAAATATGAATACATAAACATCTATATACTATAATATAGGTCGGACCTTTCAATATTGAAAACATAACAAAATGCATCACCTCCTAATAGGAAACAAGATCAGTTATCTATACCTGCTCACCCTTTTTGTAGTTTCTTCTGGCATAGAAGCAATAAGCAAAGACATCTTCCTCATAACTGCCGTCTGTTAACCTCAGCAAATTTGCATCAGTCTGCTCCAGAAGAAATTGTTCTGTGGTGGTGTCTTCATTACTTGAAATTTTTAATTTCAAGTTAGAGCCAGTTCCTGAACTGCTTGATTCCTCAAATTCAAAGACATCTTCAGAATCTAAGGCCTCCTCCCCAGGTGCAGCATAGTTGAACAAGTCCCCCACAGGGCATAAACAACCAGCATCATCCCATGGTACGTGCAATGTTCGGGAGGATATCTTCAAGCATATCGTGAATCATCATATTAGGAAAAAACTTGACAAAAACCTCCCCCTCCCCCCGCCCCCCCCAGCTTGCGCGCGCCCAACAGAAAAAAATAAAACATAGCAAGAACTGTGATAACAATTATTAGAACCTCTGAACTAGTAGGCATCAAGTTCCTACGACTTTTAAACTGTACAATAAATCAAATTAAATAAAAGTTAAAAACATGATGCTTTATTTAGATTTTATAGTTCACAAACTTCACCTGATGCATTAACTTTATACTTAATGGTGAAAACTCTCCTATCATATTGCATTATTTTTTGGGTAAGGAGACATCAGTATGAATAAACCGACATATTTTTCAGCGCATTAATTTCAGATTGCATTAAGTGTACTTACAGTTGCAGCAGCCCAAAGCCATGCCCTAAAAGTTAGGAGATGATGCTTTAAGTCAAGTCCTTTCATAAGCGCAATAGCTTGCTTCCAGTCAAATTCTGCTTTGGAAATAGCCTTTTCAGCAGCCCAAACAGCATCACTCACCTTAAAAATCAAAAAAAGATTTCAGGAAAAGATTTCAGGAAAGGATTTTCATGTTTTCTTTTTCACTTGGTATTAACAAAAGAGAAATTACAATACTCAAGTAAGAAAAATAAGTCTAATCTTGGAAACCAAACTTGCAAGGCTTGTGTCTCAAATTGACCAAAACTTGCTAATATGTCGTAGCTCCTGGGCAACTGTATTAGGTAAGGATACCAGCAAGATCTCTTTCCCTTTCCCACTTCATATAACAGACAGACAGACAATATCTGCACATTGAAAGAAACAAGAAGAAGAAATTTAGACAAATGTCCAACAATGCAACTCAGAGTCTCAGACAACCAAATGAACTTCTTAAATTTAGTAGCACGCCATTTGGTTACAAAAAAACTACTGTCAAAAAGCTGCACAATCGGAAACTAGAATTTCCACTAATCATCACGAGTCACAACAGATAGAATTTGGGTCTGGAAGAGCACTTTTGGCTTCTGTCTTCTCCACTAAATAAGTGGTCAAAGATTCACATATCCTCAAGCCTTCGTTTACATAGTACTGGTAATTAAAGCGGGTCTCGAATTTAATTAAGGCCATTACAACTTTACTACGTTAATCACATTCACCTCTACAGCGTTCAATTCAATTCCTTTCAGCCAGCTATCTTTTCTCCGCTTTGACTCTACTAACAATAATTAAGCCCTATTCATTGAACCTTCAATACTTGTTTTGAAGATACATTTACTTAATAACAGCCCGTCCAAGCTCAAATGAAAGAGAAGGGATGTGAAAACTGTACAATTTTAAAACATGGATTCCAGAGACAATAATTGACGAGCTTGAACCCGTATATTTGGTTACCTCCAATCTTACGATTAAATAACAGCGGAATTGTCTGGTAACAGACAAGAACGCGAAAAAGGAAAAGAAATCGATCTTTCCGAAGGAAACCTGAGTGGAGGAGAGAGACGGGTGGTTATTTACAGCAAGAGAGAGCGCTTCATCTTTGAGTCGGCTTTGGCTGGTAAACAGGGCGGATTTTGGGACTCTGAGAATTAGGTCGCCCTGCCGAAGATCACGCGCGGCTGCCAATCCTCTGCCGCCGTCGCCAGGGAAATGTGAGACGCAGAGAGTTTGGTCCAGACAGGACGAAGAGCTTTGGCGGTTTTTTGACGCAGAGTCTGAGATCCCGAGCTTCGCCGCCCATTTCAGGAAGCTTTCTAAGCTTCGCTCTTCTTCTTCCATGGCTCTCTCTCTTCTCGTCTGCTGCTACTCGGACTCCGGTGTTGACAACTTGCACCGACAATTGGGGAGGTTTTCCCAGTGTTTCTCCTAATTTACACTTGAGCCCCCCAAAAAATGAAAATGTAACCACTAACCCCTCTTGAACTCCCAATCGAAGTAAAATTACAGTTTATTGTAAAGTGCAAAAGTCGATTAATTACAGTTTATTGTAAAATTACAGTTTAATTTTTCTTCTTTCACTAATAGACACAAATTAAGTTTAAATTTATTTTTGAATTGTATACACAAAGTAATCCCTAAGAAAATAATTTCCACTGAATTTTATAACGCATAAATTTTTGAATTTTCTTATTCTTTTATTGTAATATTTTATTTAAAATTTTAAATTATATATAATAAACAAAAAATTACCATATACAACTCAACCATAAAATTATTACGAATGGTATTTTTTAAGACAAAAACAATGATTTACATTCATTTTCATTTCATCATACAATTTAAGAGACAAAATGTATAAAAAATGCTAAATTGATCTCATTTTGGCCTTTTAAAATAATTCATATCCCGAAAGGCAAAAAAACATAGAAAAAACACTTCAAAGTACTTCCGTAATTTTAAAAATATCCAAAAACGTTTTGGAGCAATTTTACAATATTGAAAAAATATTAAAAACTTATTTTTAATTTGAAAATACATTTCTATTATGTGACCACATTAAATGAAAATATTTTCTTCTTTACTAACATTAGAAATAGGAATAACTTGTATTTCTATATTCAAAATTATATTTACCCAAAAGATTTTTTTTTTTTGATTTACCCATTTTCATTTCTTATTTTTTTTAAATATTATTTTACTATTTTTATTTTGTATCCTATTTGTTTCTCGTTTTCATTTTCATACAACCTATTAAAAATGTGTTTATTCTGTAAAATATATTTAAAAATTAAAAAAAAAATTATATGAAATATTTGTAAAAATAACTTGATCCGACCAAGTGTAGTTTATAAATAAATAAATAAAATTATACAAATATATACACAACGCGTGATTGGATTTATGCTGCATTATCAAATAATAGATGATATTTGAAGTCATCGATTTTAGTAACTTCACCAAGACAAGGGCTTATGTCAGCAAAGCGAATACGAGGCTTGCCTTTTCATTAGGGGTGTGCACGGTTCGATTTGGTCGATTTTGACATTTTCAATACGTCAAATCACATATGAAATTTTTTTATAAAATCAAACTGCATAGTCTGGTTTGGTAAGCAAAAATCGCACCGAACCGCATTACATTTTGCAATGCAATTTGGTGCAATTTTCATAGTTTGTTAAATACTTAGTTTTCACGATTTGACGAGTTTGATTTCTGCGATTTTGCATGCACCAATTCAACTTCTAGAGTATCCCAAAAATCAAATGACTCTGTTACTTTCTATGTAAACAAAATGCTTTCAAAATTGAACTTAAAAATTTAATAAATGAGATTTATATCAAATAAAATAATATATACACCTGCACACCTTTTTTATATTTTATTATTTATTTTTTTATTATTAAAATATCATTCACATGGTTCAATTTTGAATTGAAATGTGAAATTCTCAAATCCCAAACCATAAACCGCACGATTTACAATTTTTTCAAATTGTGCCAAATCATTCACCCAAAAAATTGCATGATGCAGTGCAATTCGATCGATTTTGACAATAAATCGATTTTTTTAACACCTACCTTCTATTGTCAAATCCATGGCAGAATCTCTTGTTTTGCCATCAACATCGCTGATCATACAAATATACAACACAATATATATATATATAATATCTATTGTAATCGTTGAGAGCTTCCATTAGAGGTGTGCAGGGTTCGGTTTGACTGATTATATATATATAATATTTATTGTAATCGTTGAGGGCTTCCATTAGGAGTGTGCAGCGTTCGATTTGACTGATTTTTGATATTTTTAATATGTCAAATCACATATGCGATTTTTCTATAAAATCAAACTGCACAGTGTGGTTTGGTGAACGGGAACCGTATTGCATTTTGTCGTGCAATTCGGTATGATTTTTGCGATTTGTTGAATGCTTGGTTTTCACAATTCGAGGCGGTTTGGTTTTTGTGATTCTACATACATGCAGCAAATCATCTTATGGAATACTCCATAAATTAAATGACTATTATTTTTTGTTTAAATAAGATACTTTAAAAACTGAACATAGAAATTTAATAAACGGAATTTATATCAAATAAAATAATATATACACCTGCACACATTTTTTATATTTTATCATTCATTTAAAAAAAAAAAATATTATTAAAATATTATTCGGCAGTTCGAATTTGGATTGAACCACAAAATTCCCAAACCCCCAACTGCAAACCGCATGATTTGCAGTTTTCTCAAATCGTGTCAAACCACTCACTCAAAAAATTGGTACGAGTTGATCGGTTTTCGCAATGAACCAATTTTTTTGAACACCCCTACCTTCCATTGTCAAATCCATGGCAGAATCTGTTGTCTTGCTATCAACATCGCTGATTATACAAATATACAACACAATATATATAATATCTATTATAATCAACATATATCCATCTGTATGGTGCTCTAGTTTTACTACAGATGAAAGTTAATTGGAAACAATTGATGAGATTGGAACCTGGATTAGCTATGCTGGAAATGGAGGCAGCAGACGTGGAGAACTCTACGCCGTCGATCAAGGAGATCGGTGAACATACTTGATGTAATCGTTGAGGGCTTGCATCTGTTCCGAAGAAGGAGGTGTTTGGTTTTTCTTGATGGATTTATGGACATCGTACGTGGATGATGCCAGAGTTTATGAATCTGTAAAGAGAAAAACAGAGCTAAAAAGATAAAAATATCTCTCATAGAAATTTTATCAAACGATTGGTGAGCACAAATAAGATAGTTTGGTGAAACCTTGCTCTACAACTTATTCAGTAACTCAAAATGCCTTTAAATAGGCATTACAGAGGATTTGTGACTGACAAAAGAACATTATTACGGCACAACAAAAAATACCTTTTGACTAATATTAAAAGAACCAATTATAATGACACAATTCAGCTAATAAAGCAAAAAGTTAGGAAAGTTTAAAGCTAATAAAACACAAATAGTATAGCTGCAATTGAATCAATTTTCAACATTCCCCCTTGATTCAAACTTGCAGACACCGAGCTGAGACATGAAGTAAACATGTTTTCCATGGAGGAGTCATTTTGTGAGAATGTCTGCCACTTATTCATTTGTATTGTAGTACTTCAAAGTGATTAGTCTTTCTGCTACAAGATCTCGAATGAAATGAACAAGAATGTCTATATGCTTTGTTCTGTTATGAAAAGCTCGATTATTGGTCATACCTATTGCATATTTATTGTCACCATAAATCTCAACTACTTCCTTCAGCTCTTGATTAAGTTCTACAAGTATCCTTTGTAACCATACAGGTTGACATGCTGATGAAGTTGCAGCTATACTCAGCTTCTGGGGATGACAAGGTTGTTGTTGCTTGTTTTTTTCATCTTCTGGAGATGGCACCTGATCCAAGACTGAAGGGATATCCAGAAATGCTCTTTCCATATTTTAAACACCTTGCCCAATCACTATCAGTGAATTCAGTCAACTTGAAATTTAAAACATGATCTTACCTCAATCCAAATTCAAGTGTTCTAGCTAGGTAACGCAAGATTTTATTTTCTGCTCCAAGACGATGCTTTGAGGGAGAGTGCATAAGCCTGAAAATTACTCCAACCAAAAAAGCTATATCTGGCCGAGTATGAGTTAAATATATCAGACCTCCCACCAAGCTTCTAAAATATCTTGCATTTGCTGGTTCGATACCATTCTCAAGCTGCAATTTATCATTCACATTCATGGGGGGAGCTGCAACTTTGCAATTGTGCAGGTTAAATCTCTTTAGAAGATCAGTTACATATTTCCTTTGTGAAACAAATGTCCCATCTTCAGCTTGTTTCACTTCTTGATCAAGGAAATAATTCAATAGATCTAAATTAGACATCTCAATTTTTTTCTTTATACAAACTCTAAATTCATCAATAAAAGAAGAAGAATAGCTCATATATATTATATCATCAACATATAAGCAGACAGTGAGAAGATTATTACCACTTTTCTTCAAATAAAGTGTGGGCTCATTCTTGCTTCTCTCAAAACCGTTATGGTGAAAATAAGAGTCTATTTTACTATACCATCTTGCTTTAGGCTATAGAGAGCTTTTTTTAGCCTGTATACTTTTTCTTCTTTACTGTGAACAATAAACCCTTTCGGTTGAGTGACAAACCTCTTATTTCGGCTCCACATTTAAGAAGAAAGACTTGACATCAAATTGGTAAACAAACAATCACAATTGTGCAACTAAGGCTAGAAGTGTTCTCACCGTGTCAAACCGTGCTACTAGAGATAAAGTGTCATCATAGTCAACACCTTGCTTTTGCGAATATCCCTTTGCCACAAGTTGCGCCTTGAGTTTTTGAATTTCTCCATCTGAATTGTATTTCGTTCTAACTACCTATTTGACTTTGATGGCATTTTTCCCTTCAAGAAGCTCAACTAGTTCCCACGTCTCATTCTGCTATATTGGTTCAATCTCATATTTCATGGCACTTTTCCATTATTCTTTGTCTATTGTTTCTTCAAAGCTTGTAGGATCAGATACAAATAAGACTTGTGTGGTCTTATAAATATCTCTTAATGATCTTAAGTTTCTTGGAGGAGTTTCACCAGCTAATACTTGAGAAGGAGAAGATTTTTTGCTACTTGATGAAGTGGAGGATGGTGAAGAAGTAGATGATAAACTCACTGAGCTTGTGGGAGTTTGATTAATTGCATTAACTAGTAGAGCTTCGTTTCCCATTGCAATTTCAATATGTGTAGCTTCATTATTTCCACCCCAATTCCAACATGCATCTTCGTCAAACACAACTTCCTACTTATAATTGTTTTGCTACTAACAGGGTTATATAACCTATATGCTTTGAATTGAGAGTAGTAACCAACCAAAATACATTTGATAGATTTTTCATCAACTTTGCTACGATTATGAGAATCTACCAAAGCATAGGAAATACAACCAAATATTTTTAAATGGCTTACCCAGGGTCTTTTACCATTTCAATCTTCATATGATGTTTGATTCAAAATAGCCTTTGTAGGTGATAGATTTAACAAATAGACTATCGTAGCAACTGTTTCTGTCCAAAACACATCTGGAAGTCCTTTGGCTTTTAGCAAACTTCTCGCCATCTCTACAAATGTACAATTAATTCGTTCCGCAACCCTGTTTTGCTTCGGAGTGTATGGTGCTATTAATTCTCTATGCACACCATGCTCCTCACAAAATTTATTAAAATTGTGAGATACGAACTCACCTCCTCTATCAGTTCGCAATGCCTTTATACTTTTTTTCATTTTGCTTTTCAGCAAAAACTTTGAAAATTTTGAATGTTTCAAACGCTTTTGATTTGTGTTTCAGAAAAATATACCCAGCTCATGCGGCTGCAATCATTTGTAAATAACAAGAAATGTCGACTTCCACCAAAGGATTCTGTTTTCATAGGCCCACAAGTTAGCATGAACAAGTTAAACACAATTAGATACTTTTCTAGACTTCCCTACAACAAATGTTTTTTTTTTTTTGCTTTGTTTCCCATAAATGCACTCTTCACACAAATCTAGAGATTCAATTTTATGCAACCCAAAAACCATCTCTTTTTACTCAACAGCTTCAATCATTTGACATTCAAATGCCCATAATGTAAATGTCAGAGTCTAGATTCTTTATTTTCCTTGATAACAAGAGCAAGACTTTCTATACTAGGAATTTCAAGAGGAAATAACTTATTTATAGTCATACAAACATCAGCTATTATTTGACTTTATTTTTTTATTTTTATCTCTAATCACACATGAACCATTATCAAATAATATAGAATAATCATTGTCAATAAGTTGCCCAACACTTAACAGATTTTGTGAAAGACTAGGAATAAAATAGACATTATAAAGAACCTTTATTTTACCGTGATCGTTGTTTATTGCCACAGTACCTTTGCCTTCAACTTGCATCTGTTTATTGTCTCCAAGTCTCATTTTCAATTTGTGTGATTCATCAAGATCCTTAAATAATGACTTTATTCTGGTCATGTTAATAGAGCAACCACTGTCCAAACACCAAATATCAAAGGCGACATTTGAGTTTTCATGATAGGACATGAATAACTTGACTTCTTCCTCTTCTTCTGCATAGCTCGCTTGTTTTTCCCTTTTCCATCATTCACCATTTACATGGAATGCTTTCTTTTCATGTTTCTCAGGTGATGTGTTCAGTCTTGCTTCATGAGCTTGCAAAGAACCCATTAGTTCATCAAATGAGAAGTTAGACAAATCTTTTGATTCCTCAACGACAACAATTACATGATCAAATTTTTGAGTCAAACTCCTTTGTTAGGATTATGATTCAAAATGTATTTTTTATATATAACTGATATGTGCTGTTTGTATGCATTTTGTTATATATATTTGGGTTTCATTTAACTAATGTTTAATTGTATACATGATTAATTTGCTGATTATATTGTGAGCTATTTTTGCTGTTTATATTCTGGGCCATTAGCCATTGGGTCGAGAGCAGTTTTGTGAGCCAAGCCCGTTTGACATTCGGCCCATGCATCTTTGCCCCAGCCCGATTGTTTGCAGCAGCTATTTAAGGGCAGCTTCTTGCCCTAATCTCTACAGATCTGCAATTGACTCTCTCTCTTGAAACCCTCTGTTCGGCACTTTCAAAGTGAGACTCTCTCTCGCTTGTGAATCATTCTCTCGTTCGTTTGGCTTCGATTTGTTGGTAAGATCACGGTAAGGTTGTATTGCTTTAAATCTCTTTTGTTGAATCGCCTGAAGCGTGAGAGATTTGGTATAGCTGATAGATCAGATTCTTGACACGATCTTGAGATCGGTAGAACAGATTCTATACTTGTTCTTGTATTTAGATTCTGATTTCAGTTGATGTATTTGCAATACGTTTTTGTTCTTCTTGTGATCTTGTAATCTGGTTGTAACCGAAAGCTATTAGTGGATTGACTAGAGGCGGAGCCTCTACCGTGAGTAGGATCGATTGATCCGAACACGTATATCGTTGTGTTCTTGCGTTCGTTTTCTGTTTCTATTTTTACCGCGCTTGCTCTTGGTTGGTTTGGCCGATTGTACAGGTTACAATACATTAACATCCTTAATACTTTTGCAACTATAGTTGCATCTGAAATTTCCTCTCCATAGGATTTCATTTGGTTGACAATGACAGATATTCTAAAAAGGAAATCTTGCACTAATTCCCCACTTTTAATGTTTAAAGTCTCAAAATCAAGACGAAAATATTGAAGTTTCACAATGATTACCTTTGTGGAGCCTTGAAACAGATTCTGCAATATTGTCCAAGCCTCATTTGTTGTAATTATTGTTGCAATTTTTGAGAAGAAATTCTAATGCATTGCTTGTTGAATGAAAAATAGCACATTGAAATCTTTTTTCTTATTTTATTTCAGTCGACCTTCATCTTTGTTCTTGGCATCATACCCACTTTCTACTAAATGCCAAAGATCCTGAGCTTTGAAGAAAGTCTTCATTTTGATGCTCCAATATTCATAACTCTCACATTTGAAGACACGAATAAATGGCTGAGAAATGCTCAAAGCATTGTCGTTTGCTGCCATGCTTCCTGCTAAGCTCAGTTCTTCAAGGAATCTGGCTCTAATATCACAATGTAGAGTTTGTGAAGCTATAAAGAGAAAAATAGAGCTAAAAAGATAATAATAGCTCTTATAGAAATTTTATCAAACGGTTGGTGAGCACAAATAAGATAGTTTGGAGAACATTACTTTAGAACTTATTCAGTAACTCAAAGTGCCTTTAAATAGGCATTACAAAGGATTTGTGACTGACACACTCACGGGTGTAGCATGGTTGGTACCCGGGTAACAGATTACAGACAAGGATACATGTTCGAGTCATGAAATCGCAGGATAGGAGTTTCACCCTCCTGTGGAGGTGGCTTCTCGTGGGCACTATGCACTGTGTCTCCTACTTAGAGGGCTGTCGTGTACCGTGATTTATCCCTCTCACGTACGTGGAACAGTACGTGGGGCTCTTATGGATTTTATCTTTGGGAAATTCTATTTGCAGCCACGTTTTTGTTCTTCGCATCCAGTAAAAATTTATTATTATTCTTTTATTTTTCGTAGCCAATTTAATAACTCTTTGCAGGCAATATTTTTTAAAAGTACCCTCTTCCACACAGTCATACCCATTCACACACTTTCTCTCTCATCACCAGTCATGCGCCGCTAACCAAACACAAAAAAATTTTACAATGGGAGAACACAGAAAAATAGATGAAAATAAATAATCAGACACATACATATATATACACGCAGACACACAAACACACACATATATATATATGCACACATACATATATATATACAGCACACGCAGACACACACACATATATATTAACAATCCGCATACACAAACATATATGTATGTATATATATATACACACACACACATATATATATATATTTATATAGAGGAAGAAAGGGTCGCTGCTTCCTTCCTATACAGGAAGGAAGCAGCGGCTATGGGCGTTCGGGGGCCATTAAGGCGCTCGAACCCTGGAGTTCGGGAGCTTTCAAGCTCCTCGAATCCCAAGGTTCGGGGGGCATCAGACGATCATGGGGGCGTTACCATGGTCGCTGCTTCCTTCCTGTATAGGAAGGAAGCAGCTATACAGGAAGGAAACAACGGCCTTCCTTCCTCTTTCTCTCTATATATATGTGTATGTGTGTATATATACATACATATATTTATATTTGTGTATGCAAATTGTTAATGTATATGTATGTGTGTGTATATATACATGTATTTATGTTCGTGTATGCGGTGGTGTTAATGTATATATATGTGTGTGTTTGTGTATATATGAAGAGGTGGTGGCGGGTAATTAACTGAGGGAAAAAGTGGATATAAGGGTAAAAATGAGTTTTTAAAAGAAGATATTTGTAGCTACTAATAGATATTACCGAGTGTAGCACCCATTGTGAAGGGTGACAAGTTCAATTTGGATCAATGCCCGAAAAATGACTTGAAAAGGAACAAATGCACAACATTCCATATGCTTCAGCTATTGGAAGCCTAATGTATGCTCAGGTTTGCACAAGACCTGACATTGCATTTATAGTGGGAATGTTAGGAAGATATCAGAGTAATCCAGGTTTGGACCACTGGAGGGCTGCTAAAAAGGTTATGAGGTACCTTCAAAGTACTAAGGACTACATGCTCATGTATAGACGGACTGATCATTTGGAGGTGGAAGGTTACTCGGATTCAGACTTTGCTGGTTGCGTTGATTCTCGAAAATCAACATCTGGATACATTTTTATGTTAGCCGGTGGAGCCGTGTCTTGGAAGAGTGCCAAACAGAACTTAGTTGCTACATCCATTATGGAAGCTGAGTTCGTTGCTTGTTTTGAGGCTACATCGCACGGTGTATGGTTGAAGAGTTTCATTTCAGGGCTTAGAATTGTTGATTCTATATCTAGGCCACTTAAGTTGTATTGTGACAATTCAGCTGCTGTTTTCTTGGCTAAAAATCACAAGAGTGGTAGTCGAAGTAAACATATCGACATAAAGTATTTAGCCATAAGAGAACGTGTTAAGGAAAATAAACTGGTCATAGAACACATTAGTACTGAATTAGTGATAGCTGATCCTTTAACTAAAGGCATGCAAATTAAGGGTTTTAAGGATCACATAGAACGAATGGGAATTGGTCTCATGATATGATTTAGTTGTATGAACAACTATTGATGTAATGAAACTCTTATTTAATTGTTTGTTGATTTCTCATTTTGGGTGTACACATTTATGTTTGAGAATAACAAACTGTTTTGGACCCGAATAAACATAGGGTTTATTCATGAAGTTGTATTATCACATTGGGACTAGTGGGAAGGAAATTGGATGCATTGTGATGCATGGAAGGTAATACTCAATTGTAGAGGACTTATCGCCATGATTCATGTATTTGATTCTTTCTTAAGAATAAGGAGATATGGATATAAGGTGTTTCATTGGTCAGATAAAATGTACGGACCAAATGGGAGACTGTAATTATCTATTAGATTAATTGCATTTATTGTAATTATCTTTTAGTATAATTATCATAGGTGGTCCTATTTATCTGAGAAATATTTTAAACCATTAGGTAATTATCTCCTATAGTATTTATCCACTAGATAAAGAGGGATTAGTTTGAATGAAGATAGACATTAAATAGTCTATAAATAGAGGGTTCCTCTATTAGAAAAATAACACAGTCATACAGACAGTGGAAAGCAGTTTGGGTTCCCAATCAAGTCCAAATCTGAGGGCATACACCATCGTTGTGCATTTGGCTAATTGATTAGAAGCATCCAACTCAATTGCAATCAGGTTTTTCACACAAATAATGGCTGGAGGTAAGTGCGTTTATTTTAATTATTCTAATAGTTGGTATCAGAGCCTGTAAAATCTCTGCCTTATTTATTGAAAATATTGTTGTATAACGATTTATGATTGGGGAAATATGTTGTTATTTTCTGCACAATCTTTTGGCATGTTATTGCTTGTATTTGAGCAGTAAAAGAACATCGCCAGTACCTGCATATGTCGCGGCCATTCATGGGTCACTGCTGATTTTACATCATCGCTGATGGATGCCATGGGTTTTTGTTTTTGTTTGGCGAGACGCCATGGACGCCCCTCTCATCGCGGCTGTGCGATTGCTTGGCCATCTCCAAACAGCCATGGCTTTAAGTTTTTCCATGGCCAACGGTCAAAGCTCTTCATCATGTCCAACTCATCCTAGGTTAACCGTGAGGCGTGGCTCACTGTCTTCAGTTTGCCATGGCCGACGATGACTCGCCGTGGGAGCAACCATGGCCGATGGGTCTTTGTTTGGCTGTGTGCGTTCTGCCATGGCCGAATGCGTGGATGACGTGGGTCATCATTTTGGCTAGGTAACCGCAAGAGACCGTCATGGGTGTGGGCTGATGGAGGCGATGACCAGAGGAGCAAGATGAAGGCGGTTATGACGCCTCGCAAACGTGCGCGACGTTCGCCGTTGCGATGGTAATCGCCGATGGCTGCGATGGCAGCAGTCGCTGGCGACGATGGCGTGGCGTCGAAGGCGGTTGATGGCGGCGGCGATGGCGTGTTGGCGGTGGCATTTTCAGAGGCAGTGGCGGCGGCAAGGGTTTTAAAACCCTTGATGTTTGTTGAAGAAGAAGGTGGGTCGGCCCATTGGGTTGCTGGGTCGACCCATCGAGTCGATCGGGGCCGCATATATGGGGCGCGTGTGGCCCACGCGCCATACGGGGCGAGTGTGGCCCACGCACCTATGCCACTGCTGTGCATTAGCACAGCCACGAGCCTCAGAATTTTAATTTTATTTTTATTTTACAGCTTATAATAATTTAATTTTTATGTAATTGATTACATTAATTTCTTCTTTAATTGTTAAATTGCATGTTTAATTAAATTATTTATATTTGGTCATGATAATGTTTATGCATATGCAATTAATTATATCCTCATGTTAATTATTAATACATGATTAAGTGAATTAATATAGTTTATGCATAATTATTGGTGTTATATATGCATAAATTAATTTCTTACTTATGCATGATTATTGTGATTAAATTATTTAAATGTCATGTGATTAATATGATTTTGATTAATTAGAGACTAGCCACAACATCTTTAATTAATTGAAATTATATATTGAGTTGCTAAGATCACATGAGGTTATATGACATTAATTGTGATTAATAATATTGAATACAATAAATTTTATCTCACAGGAATTTTTGTTGTATTTGAAGTGATTAATTAGAATGTGATAATAAATTATTTTCTTAATTTACCCACAGGAATTAAGAAAAGAAATATAATTTGTCAGTCACATCATAAAGTTTATAATATGAATCAATTTAAATATAGTAGCTTAACCCACAGACAGTTGTTATATGTTAGCGATTCATAATCATTGCATGATTTACATTGGTAAAACATGATATTAAGTTACAGTAGTCTCACATTTAGTTACATGAGTATGATTATATGTTTATTTTTGCAGTTACTTTACCTGTGAATTTATCTGATATGAAATGTGACGTTCCTGATTTGAATGGTGATAACTATAAGGAGTGGAATGACAGAATTCTTTTGCAATTAGGGTGCATGGACTTTGACTATGCAATCCGAAAATCTGAACCACTTGCGGTCAATCTTACTAGCACTAAGGCTCAGATTGCTGAGCATGAGAAATGGGAGCGATCTAATTGCCTCAGTATGATGTTCATTCGAACTAAGATTTCTGCTAGTATTCGTGGTTCAATTCTAGAATGCAAGATAGTCAATGAATTGCTGAAGGCTATTGATGAACAGTTCGAGTCTTCAGATAAAGCACTTGCCAGCACCCTAATGACGAAGTTATCATCAATGAGGCTCACCGGTATTAAAGGTGTGCGTGAGCACATCATGAAGATGAGGGACATTGCAGCTCAACTGAAATCCCTGGAGGTTACGATGTCGGATTCTTTTCTTGTGCATTTCATTTTGAATTCTCTCCCACAACAGTATGGTCCCTTTAAAATTTCTTATAACACACATAAAAAAAAATGGTCTATTAATGAATTATTAACCATGTGTGTTCAAGAAGAAGGGAGGCTGATTATGGAAATGGGAGAGAGTGCATATATAGCCATTCAAGGAAAGAATAAGTCTACTCAAGCAAGGCATAAAGGAAAAGGTAAAATACCCATCCAGCCTAAAGTAAAGAAGGGATCCAAGTGCTTCTTTTGCAAAAAGAAAGGACACCTGAAGAAGAATTGCCACAAATTTAAGGCATGGCTTGAGAAGAAAGGTAATCTAACCTCACTTGTATGTTATGAATCTAATATGATTGATGTTTGTCATAACACGTGGTGGATTGATTCTGGTTCTACAATCCATGTTGCAAATACCTTACAGGGTTTTCTAAACCAGAGGAAACCAGTGGGAAGTGAACAAAGCATCTATTCAGGCAACAAGATGCGTTCACATGTGGAGGCAATTGGGACCTGCAGACTGATTTTACATTCTGGCTTTGTTTTAGATTTAGAAAAGACTTTTTATATTTCTAGTTTCTCTAGGAATTTAATTTTAGTATCTAGACTCGTACTTTTTGGATATTCCTTTAATTTTATGAAAAACTCGTTTGATTTGTTTTATAAATCTGAGCTTGTTAGGAATGGTACATTGTCTGATGGTATTTTCAAAATTAATTTACAAAACAATGCCTCTTATAATGTAATGCATGCCCAATTGAATGCAGGTATTAAAAGATGTGTAATGAATGAGGATTCCTATATGTTGTGGCACAGGAGATTGGGACATATCTCCATTGAGAGACTTAGAAGATTAGTAAATGATAGAGTACTCAATGCTCTTGATTTTATTGATTTTCATATTTGTGTAGACTGCATAAAGGGAAAGCAGATTAATAAGTCAAAGAAAGGTGCCAAGAGGAGTACAGGAATATTGGAGATCATACATACAAATATTTGTAGTCCAGATATGGACGCGTATGGTCAGAAATACTTCATCTCATTTATTGACGACTATTCACGATATATGTATCTCTACTTGCTTCATAATAAGAACGAAGAATTAGATTCCTTTAAGGTTTTCAAGGCAGAAGTAGAGAAGCAGTGTGATAAACACATTAAGATCGTGAGGTCAGATAGAGGTGGAGAGTATTATGAAAGATACACTGAGGATGGACAGGCACCTGGTCCGTTTGCTAAGTTTCTTGAGGAAAATGGGATTGTGGCCCAATACACTATACCAGGGTCTCCGGACTAGAATGACGTAGTTGAAAGGAGAAACCGAATATTATTGGACATGGTGAGGAGTATGCTTAGCAGCTCCAAGCTTCCTAAATAAGATAGTTTGGAAAACATTACTTTAGAACTTATTCAGTAACTCAAAGTGCATGGTTGGTACCTGGGTAACAGATTATAGATAAGGATACAGGTTCGAGTCATGACAATCGCAGGATAGGAGTTTCACCCTCCTGTGGGGGTGACTTTTTGTGGGCACTATGCATTGTGTCTCCTACTTAGAGGGCTGTCGTGTACCGTGATTTATCCCTCTCACGTACGTGGAACAATATGTGGGGCCCTTATGGATTTTATCTTTGGGAAATTCTATTTGCAGCCACGTTTTTGTTCTTCGCAGCCATTAAAAATTTATTATTATTCTTTTATTTTTCGTAGCCAATTTAATAACTCTTTGCAGGCAATATTTTTTAAAAATACCCTCTTCCACACAGTCATACCCATTCACACACTTTCTCTCTCGTCACCAGTCATGCGCGGTTGACCAAACACAAAAAAATTTTACAATGGGAGAACACAAAAAAATAGATGAAAATAAATAATCAGACACACATACATATATATACACACAGACACACACACACACACACACACACATATATATATATAGAGAGAGAGGGGAAAGAAGGGCCGCTGCTTCTTTCTTGTACATGAATGAAGCAGCGACCATGGGCGTTTGGGGGCTATTAAGGCGCCCATGACCGTCTCATGCCCCCCGAACCCTGGGATTCGGAGAGCTTGAAAGCTCCCGAACTCCAAGGGACCGTCTCATGCCCCTCGAACCCTGGGATTCAGGAAGCTTGAAAGCTCCTGAACTCCAGGGTTCAGGCGCCTTAATGGCCCCCAAACGCCCATGGCCGCTGCTTCCTCCCTGTATAGGAAGGAAGCAGCTATACAGGAAGGAAACAACGACCTTCCTTCCTTTCTTTCTCTCTATATATGTGTATATATACATACATATATTAATATTTGTGTATGCAAATTGTTAATGTATATGTATGTGTGTGTATATATACATATATTTATGTTCGTGTATGCGGTGGTGTTAATGTATATATATATGTGTGTTTGTGTATATATGAAGAGGTGGTGACGGGTAATTAACTGAAGGAGAAAATGGATATAAGGGTATAAATAAATTTTTAAAAGAAGATATTCGTAGCTACTAATAGAATTTCCCTTCACCTTTTGCTGGCAAGGATTCGTGACTGACAAAAGAACAATATCACGGCACATCCAAAAATACCTCTTGACTAATAATGAAATAATCAATTATTATGGCACAATCCAACTAATAAAATAGAAATTAGGAAAGTTTATAGCTAATAAAACAAAATCAGTACAACTACAATTGAATCAATTTTCAACGGTTGAAGCGAAGAACAGGAGCCTGTTTTTGGCGGCGGCGATCTTCTTCTTATTGTCTCAGCAGTCAGCTCTCTTCAATCTTCACCTCTTCCTCGGCAAATATACATAGTAAGCCATCTCTTCTCTCTATCTCTTCCATTTATCTCGCTCAAAATCTGTTTAAAGTGTGTGTTTGGATCGCAAGAAGGAAAGAAAAAGAGAGTGAGAGGGAGAAAAAGTTGAGGCGGCAAGAGAAAATGGCTGGAGGGGGTTTCGCCGGGGATGGCCACGCCGGGCGGGAGCTTCACCGGCCGGTTGACTGCATCCGTTGTGATCACCTGCATCGCTGCTGCTTCCGGCGCCGGCGGCCTGATATTCGGCTACGATCCGCCCCTGGATCCAGCCAATGGGCAGAGTGGGCTGGAGCTCGATGTGGCTTCTTCTTCTTCTTCGTGTTCGCTGTGCTTAATGCAGTAATACTGTAGATAATGCGTTGTCTTGTTTTGTGGTTCTCATGATTTTGCTCTGGGAAAATCATTAGGATTTAGATTACCATCAATTTAAGCATGCTTCAGTACCCACCACCCAACTCATCTTGTCTGCAGCTGAAAAGTTCTATTTTGAATATTTGATGGTACAGAGAAATCCAATAGGTAATTATATGTAAAATTAGAAAGAAAAACTCCCATAAAATAGTTTATAATCATAATAAAATGTTAATTACAGGGGCGGATCCAGGCCACTTGCATTGTTGCTTACTATTTTTCCTATACATTATTTGAAATCTGCATTGAATAAAAAAGGGGCAGAGTCGCAGAGATCATCTCTGTTTTTATTTTGGCTAGCCAGAGATCATCTCCATTGAATATCTTTATTTCATCTATTAAAAAGTCAACACATCATTTAAGATATGAATAAAGAAATTTACTTCTGCTAAGGTTGGTAAAAGATCATGAGATACATTGAGAGGGAGATTGCTCTTAGTATTGATACAGAGATATTCATTGACGAGTTTGATCTCTTGGGGAATCGCAGGTTATGGCTTTAAGTAGTTTTATAAGGTATTTGTATTGCACATTTTTGGTATTTTTTGTTGTTTTTTGCTTTCTCTTTTTAAGTTAATGAATTATGTTAAATATGCATGTAAAGCTCGTTAAACTCCCATTTTTTGACTTTTTGTTTTTCTCCTATTGGTGAAGCTCACGGTTGGAAACAAATTTTGAACCCCCCTAGGTAAAAAATCCTAGATCCTCCCCTGACCTTATCTTTTCTAATCTGTTGCAGGCAAAACTCTTAAGTTTGCTTATAACTGTGTAGAAGACCCCTAACATGGCCAGTACAGCTTGTTTTATGATTGTCAGCCGGAATGACATTCCTATATATGAAGCTGAAGTTGGTGCTGCAGTCAAAGTATGATTTATTCTTTGCTTCCACTTTCTATGCGTGAATATGAACATTTAATCCTTTTTCAAGTTAATTTTCCATTTATTAAAAAGTAAAGTTCAAAAGGAGTTATTTTGTGTCTCACTCAACTTATATGACACATTGAGTCTCCGTAGATTCTGTCTCTATCAATTTCTTAATGACTTTGCTTTGTGCTTTTTTGTTTTTACTTTTCAACTATGTCAGGAGCATGCCTAACCACACTGCATAGGCTTATGGACCTTGGTGTCCATATCAAAGAGTGATAAGAAACAAAGTCCAAGAGATTTAAAAGGTAAAAACAAATTTTTGTCAATGATAAAGTATATAGTAAAGAGATTGGATTGTAAAAATAGAGGTTGACCAAATGTGAATCGAGATGGAGTGAAGAAAAAATATTTTTCAACAATAAAGTATATAAAAAGAGATTGGACTGTAAAAAGAGAGGCTGTACATATATGGATTGGGATGGATTCTACTATTCAAAATACGTCATGAATCTAGGAGAGTCAAAGGCCAAACTTCAAATCAAGAGTCTTGGTGGTGGAATGAAGACGTATAAGAAAAATCAAACCAAGAGAGCTTGCTACACACAATGTCGTAATGAAGAAAATTTGAAGAGATATGTTTTGGCAAGAAAGGAAGCAAAGAAGGTTGTTAATGAAGTGTCATGAACCTAGGTTTGACCTAGGATTTTAAAAGGAATTTGGAAGAAACTAAGGGAGAGAGAACAGAAATGGAGGGATAAATCAAAAGAATTGAGGGGGAAATCGAACCTTACAGAGAGGATTGGGAGAGAATTAGAGGGAATCTGGAGAGAGATCAGAGAAGTTTTGAGAGAAACAAATTTCTATTATCATTCAACAACCTCTATTCTCTAACTGGTTCAGCTTATTTATAGGTTGTTCTATCCTTTCAGTTACAATACAACTGAAAGGTACAAACTGCTACAATAGCAAAGTACAACTAGAAAGAAATACATATAATATATAATTACTATTATATCCTTATGGTCGTGACAATTCTCCCCTCCTTGAGAGAGTTCTTGTCCCCAAGAACTTATAGTGATTGGCCACTGTTCTTCATCCAATCCCTACTTTCACTATCTTATTTATCCTTCTTTCTTTCTTTCTCCTTCTAGGCCTATTCCGCTTCGCTCTTATATTCCTTCTCTTTTGCTTTTCTTGCAATTGTAAAATGTAGTCCTCAAAGATCTCCATGACAAAGGCCTCTTCTCTAATTGATCTGTAAGTTCCAATAATTTCCTGGACCTTAATGCAGTAATTGAGCCAGTGAGTTTTAGCAAGTACTCTGGCAGCAACCTACCCTTTCATCAACTTCCAAACTGCATAATGGTTCTTCTGTACAGTCCACTTCAATTGTTCCTTCTGCATCCTCCACTGCTCCAGATCACGAATATACTTCTGGAAATTTTCAAAGCAGTCAAAATTTTCCAATCATTAGCATCTTCCATCATCCTCTTAACCAATCTTGAACTTTCCTCAACTGGATATTCATTTTAATTAAGCCACAAGTCTCCAGAAATGATCTGAGCTTTAATCCATTCTGCATATACTCCTCCTGAATTTCCTCCTCCTTTGTTTGAAGATCTACCAAGTGGTTTTTGAACAGAACTTCATGCTCTATGGGTCACTTTATCGCCTTGAACTGTCCATCCTCCTCAAACATAATGGTCGTTTTACTCCATATTGTGGATGAAGTGAGTTCCTCACACTCTTCATTGCAACTCTCATCTCCGACCTGATTTATAGCCGGCATTTCAATCAAATCAATGTTTTGTTCCAATGCTACTTCATCAGCTTCCTGCAAACTGGAGGCATATTTTTCTTCCTATTTACTGGTATACACCAGAGGTTCACTTACAACAGTTGTCTTCTCCAGTGATGTATCATTGACGTCTCAACAACTGCAATAGAAGTCATTTCAACACTGTTTGTTTTCAGAATTGGTTGAGCCAATTTTTCATTGTGAAAGACTGGATCAATTTCAATTCCAAAAGAATCATATGTCTCTTTCTGAATCTCCAGAAATTCTCTGTTAACATCTTTCAATCCTGATGATTGATTACAATCAATCATCTCATGATCAGAACATCTGAGATAGTCATCTTGAGCATATCCTTTCAAAACTTCTTTTTTTAAGGAATTAGAATATTCCTTAGAGAATAATTCATCTAGAATACTAACCTGAAACTTATTTGTTATCAGATTCAGAATGTCATCCATCTTTTGGTTGGGGTGAGCGAATGTTTCCATGAGTCCTGTGTCAATTGCTTGCTCCTGAAACTAATCTGAATTGCTGCTAACAGTCATCTAGATCTAAATTCAGTAATCTTGAATCCACCTTAATCAATAGTGGAAATAGAAAAATCAGCAACCGCCTATGAAATTGCCTCCAGCAATTCGCCTTCCTGGATCGCCTAATTCACAATTCAGTAGCCTCGAAAACAGAGGGTAAATTACCAGCCTCTAGGAATTAGAGAATTGATTGGGTCTGTTTCGGAAAACAGTCCTGGGAATCGCCTGGATTTGCCTCAATTAACAGCCGAGAATTCAACTGGTTCTGCTGCTCTGAATCGCTGGAATGGAATTAAAGCCAAAAATCACTCGAGCTGCTTTACCTTGGTCAACTGCTAAAACTTCCGGAATCACAGCGAAGAATCGTTGGCCATGTAGTCTTGAGGCTTTCCTTGAAGGTTTCTTCAATAAGATATGCAAAACTATCCAACTTTGGGTTAATGCTAGACGTTGTGATGCTTAAAGGTTGATTTGCTTGTGTTTTGGTTTGGTGTAAACCCATGTTATAAGATGAGGAAAACACTGATTTGGGGGATTTCTGTGGATTATAGCATCATTAAAGTGAGTTTAAGCATGGTTAAATAAGATGTGTTGAGGGGTTGAAATGTGTAATATTGGGATTAATCTTTGTTTTAGGAACGAAGGGTACACTGTCTTTGGTAAAGCATGGCATGGCTTGAAAGTGCATGTTGCGATGAATTGCCATTTAGGTTGGAGATATGTCATGCTATTGGGCATATGTGGGTTGTGTGTAGATCTTGGGACAAGGAATACCCATGGAGGTGCTACTGTCCAAGAGGATCAAATCAGTTGGTTGAGAGCCATTCAAGACGAAGAATACTCGACGAACTACCATCTTGAGTTAAAGGCTATGGGCAATAAATCTGGTTGGGATTGAATTCACATTTGACGCAGCGTGTAGCGCATGTGTGAAAAAACACATCAAAATAAACCCTTGAAAGAGCAAACTTCAATGACCGAAACTTGGCTTTCAAGAAGACGCAAAAACAAGACTGTTTTGCTAAGAAAACCCAAATAGGTTGCTGAAATTGTATTGAGAAAAACTTGATTACAAACTCTAGATCCTAGACATATTTATAGTATTTGGCTAATCCAAATCCATCTAATATTTGTAAACAAAATCCAACTAGAATCCTAATAAAAATAAAATGCTAATCCAACATGAAGTAGAATCTTAAATCAAGTAGAAACATGAAATAGAATCCTAAATCAAGTAGAAATATAAAATAGAATTCTAAATCAAGTAGAATTCTAAAACTTAAGAAGTATTAAAATAACATTATGACACTACTATTTTGATGATAAATCAAGTAGAATTCTAAAACTTAAGAAGTATTAAAATAACATTATGACACTACTATTTTGATGATACTGTTTCGGTTTGGTTGGGTCAGCCTTGGGTCGAGTCTTGATTGGTGACCGCATCATTCACCTTCACTTGAGAAAAAATTCGACCTCGAATTTTGATATTGTTTGGACAAATCCACGTCCGGTAAGTACGAAGAGAGATTAGCCACATTGAATGTTTGGAAATACCCATATGATTAGGCAAATCTACAACATAAGCATTATCATTTATCTTCTTTGTAATCTTGTAAGGATCATACTTCTTTGGCTTGAGCTTGTTCTGTTGTCCTGCTGAAATCTGTTCATTCTTCAAGAATATCATGACTTCATCTCCAATCTCAAATATCTTGTGTTTTCTATGCTTGTCAGTTGTCGCCTTGTACTTCTTATTTGTGCAACCTTTGCTTGACACCTTCCTGAACTGCTTGAACTTTTCTGCTAAGGGAACATGAGCAAAGACATTCCTCCCCTTCTTAACCATATTTGCATTGGCATGGGTCCAACCATTGCCATGGTTGTTTCCCTCTACCTCCATTGTATTATTACTGTTAGATTGAGGATGTTGAACATTCCATCTTGAGTGCTTTTCTAATATGGTAAATTTTTATCATAGGTCCTTCTCTTTTCATCTGCTTTTTTGATTTTAACTCCTCAACAGCTTCCGAATTCATCTGTAGATTTTTCTTACCTGGAGAAGTCTTCTTTTGCAACTGTTTCGAATAGAGGCTTATTCCATGACTACCATCAGTCTCTCCATCACTTAAAATATTGATGCTTGAATCCTTCTTTGGTCTAAGCACTTGATCAGCTATAGCAGCAGCTGTTATAACATTCTTAGTTTTGGAATCTAATTTCAGATTAATATCAAAAGCAGTTGTACTACCCAAGTTGACTAGCCTAGGAAATCCAACACCCCTATCCACAAAGAGACCCATGTGACCATCTTGCTTTTGCAATCGCGAAGATGAATATGTTCCTATTGACTATGATTCAACCATGCCAGAGCTTGAATAAACTGTAGAAGGATTTGCTACCATAACCTCCATATCATTTACAATCGCAAGTCGATCAAAAGAAACACCACCATCATTGGGTTGTGAAGCAATGCCTGAGCCCTCGGGACTAGAAAATACCCCAGTATGAATCAATAACCTTGGAGTTTCTGTCATGTTAGCAGCATAAATCAGACCTGAGTTTGCAAACGTTGAGGTTACTGGGACAACATAATCTTCGAAATCAAACTCCAAACTCATCGAAAAGTCATTCTTTAGTTTATACTCATTGTTTCCCCAATGGTTGTGTTGCTGTGCATTCCTCCTAACCCCTTTACCACTAGGGTTGGCTATCATACGACCAAGATCATCCTCATCGTCGCTATCATCCGTCATTGGTCTTCTAGGATTAATGAGGATAGGATTAATGGCTGGTCTTCTCGGTTTAACGTAGCTGGCTTGATTCACGCCATTAGTCCGATTCCGGTTATCTTTAACTCTTTGTAAAACGCCCAATTGGTTACGGATTCGCTCCAATTGTTGCTCCATTGTACAAGTTATTTCCCGTTGTTCTTCGATTGCTCTCCAAACCGCGGGCAGCCCCCGATCACCGTCACGAGGCTGGTTGTTACCGTTACCTTCAAGATTGGCCATCTGATTGGTTAATGAACCGCTCTAATACCACCTGACGCAGCGTGTAGCACGTGTGTGAAAAAACACACTAAAATAAACCCTTGAAAGAGCAAACTTCAATGGCCGAAACTTGGCTTTCAAGAAGACGCAAAAATAAGTCTGTTTTGCTAAGAAAACCTAAATAGGTTGCTGAAATTGTATTGAGAAAAACTTGAATACAAACTCTAGATCCTAGGCATATTTATAGTATTTGGCTAATCCAAATCCAACTAGAATCTTAATAAAAATAAAATCCTAATCCAACATGAAGTAGAATCCTAAATCAAGTAGAAACATGATATAAAATTCTAAATCAAGTAGAAATATAAAGTAGAATCCTAAATCAAGTAGAATTCTAAAATTTAGGAAGTATTAAAATAACATTATGGCACTACTATTTTGGTGATACTGTTTCGGTTTGGTTGGGTCGGCCTTGGGCCGAGTCTTGATTGGTGACTGCATCAACATTTTGTGTGTTGCATGTGGGGTTTACTTGGCTGTCTAGATCATACATACCTTAACAATTTTGGATATGTGATGAGTAGATCGAGAATACTAAAGCTGTAAAGCATGATAGGAAGAGTTTTGGTTCCATATTTCTATTTTTTAATCATTTGAGGTTATTGTTATGTATGGATGATTTATCTTAATGGTTTGTATGAACAGCCCAAAGCCTTAGTAAGATGATACCTCTCTATTTTTTGAAGTTGGTTAGAGGGGTTAAACTTATTTGGAATTGATTTCATGAGACTCAAAGTTACTTGGAGATTAAATCGCATTTTTGGGTATTATATGGTTTAACTCAAAATTTAAATGAATGAGATGTTTTGAAGTGATTATTTAGTGTTAAAAAGGACTATATAACTCCTATTAATCATGTGATTGATGATAAAGTGGTTAAAGAATGGATGGTTGAATGTTTTAAGGCCCAGAACAAAGATTTGACCCAACAACATTAGGCATTTCAACCCCTCAACACGTATCTCATTTTTCAAGCAAGGCTCTACCATGCTTAAACTCAACTTAGTGATGCTATAAGACACAAAGAGCCTCCAAATCCTTGTGCTTGTCATCTGATGACATGGGTTTACACCCAAGCAAAACACGAACAAATCAATCTCTAAGCATCACAAGGATTAGCATTAACCCAAAGTTGACTAGTTTTCCGTACCTTATTGAAGAAACCTTTAAAGAAAGCCTCAAGACTCCATGGCCAACTCTCTTAATCTGTCCCTCCCTATCTCTTGGCCACTAAGGGAAGGAATAAGGAGCTTAACTCCCTCAATCTTATGTCTCACACCTTAGGTGTCAAAAGATTCCATGGCCAACTCCCTCAATCTGATATCCCACACCTTAGGTATTTAGAAGACCATTTTTCCCCTTTCTTTTGACCTCTCTTATGTATTTTTTAGAGCAATCGGGTCTTTTGTCAAAAATCAGATGCCTTTCTAGAGATCTTGTCCCTTTCTTCCAGCCCCTTGCATCCCCTTTTCAAGACATTCTTTCTCCCTTTAGCAGCCTACAATTCAGCTTTGTAAGAAAGTAATTGGCCCCATCCTTTCATCTTGTCTTGATCAGCAGAATTAGGAGATAGGAGATGACAAAAAGCAGTTGAATTTGTTTCAACTGCAATTATTACAGTTACAATAGTTGCAACAAGCCACTGCAACTATAATAAGCTGTTAGTAAAATCTGTTACAATGTAACCAATTAACTGTTGTGGCTAGCCATATATAAGGCTATGCCACTTTGTATCAAGACATTATGAATGAATTGATTTCAAGTTCTCTCATTTTCTCTCTATCCATTCTCTGTTTCCCTATGCTCTCTCTCTCTCTCTCTCTCTCTTCTTCCACGACTGCCAACTAGAAACCCTAGATTTGAAACCTAGGGTCTTGACACATCTCATTCTCCCAAGCTTTTCATTGGCACAAACTAATTGTGCGTGCCCTTATCATTTCAGACCATGCCTTGTACAGATTTGGTTGGTCTTTGGTTATAATTTGACCCAGGTTTTGTTAATTAACCCCCTTGCTTCACAAGTTATAACAACATTGGTTAAACACACACTTGTGCATAAATCAATAATCATCCACTTTTCAAAATTCAACCCACCAATGATCAAATCTTTTCATTCTAATATCTCCCAAATGTGCGTAATATCATAGTAAAACTATGTTTAAAGTTTCATAAGCAAAGTCCAAAATTTGAGCCTCCACTTGCATTTTCGGCCATTGCTGATTTTTCAGTTCTAATGAAACTAATTCAAATCAGTCCTGTGAACTTAGGGATCACTGGATTGAATCTTTAGAAGGAATTAAGCTTCTCACAATCTTACACATTCACGGTTTGATTGTGATGAATAAGACAGAATTAACGCAACAGATAATAGAAATGGAAATCGACAGAAAAATAAACCAAACCACACGAAGAATACCAGATTTATCCTGGTTCAGTTCACTCTTGGAGTGAACCTACATCCAGCCTTGGAACCTCTCGAGAGCGGCCTTGCTTTATTCAGAATTGATCAGTGCAGCAATATCTCCCCGGGTACCAACCCTTTCTCGCTCACCAGGATTACAAAGGTCTACCAATATCTTGCCTTTCCTCTCAGAACAAAAACAGAATAATGCACTCGCTGTAAAATGAGTTATATCTCAAACGACTAACCCCATGCCCCTTATTTATAGGATAACAGGGTGGACATTCCAATACAAAAATACTGGAATTAGATATTACCGGTTTTAACCCCCAAACTTAACTAATTTACAGTTGGCACATAATAAACCACCTATCTATATTTTAGCCGCTTGACTTGATTGCCTTCACTGATCTTAGGTTTAACTCTAGGCAAACTTCTAACAAGTCTGTTTCTAATTTAAAATAGTGAATAATTCGAAATAGAGGAATTCTGTTTTGAATTCGTCAACAATTTTTCCAAATCTTTCATTAGTTCAATATTCTATTTCAAATTAGTCTATGTCTCATTTGAAATAGACTTCTGAAATTTTTATTTATTCTTTTTTTTTGTAAATCCATTCCATCCAATCATGGCCCACCAAAGCCATCCATCGCTTCTCAAATTTTCCAATGGGTCAGTTTTACTTGCTCTAAGCCTAATTTCTCAAGCCTCAAAACTATTTTCTCACTTTCTTAAGACCTGAAAATTCTCCAAATTTATTTAATTATTCCCAAAGATAGAAAATAAAATCACATGTAGTTACAGTATGGACATGTGGGAAGAAGATCGATAGCATCAAATGTGAAGCGAGTGAGTGAAATAGAAGAAATTTGTAGCAAAAGAGGAGAGAAGTAGGAAACCCTTAAACATGACATATGATATAAAGGTCTTGCAAAGGATATGGCCATAGATGAAGATGGTTGGAGATCTAGAATCCATGTATTGGTGAGATTAAGGATTGTGCTTGTTCTTGTTGTTGCTCAACCATATAACTTCATTGGATTTTACCTCAGGGCTCTTTATTGGAGAAGTACAAGCTAAGCCACCGAAGATGTGGAAGGTCCCCTAAATAACTATTTTGGACCCTTTATATATATTTTTTCTTTTTGTGTGTGTGTGTGTTGGGGGGGGGGGGCTGCTCAATTGTAACTTTGGGAACTGCATGCTCTTATGGTAAAATGTGTAACTTTTTTCCTTCTAACATATATATGCATACAGTGTTGAGAATAAATCTTGGAATCATAAGCTGTTTAGGGTAGGAGGGGCTTTTATTAGCTAAGAAGTTTCTTGTTCTCTTAGCAATGGTTTCTTTTGATGAGAACATTTGAATTAGCCTCTGGTTTCAAATTCAAGACATAACACCATTTACTAACCCTTGAAATTTCAATTTCTGTGTATTTCCTGTACAATTTTTAGTCACACTCATATTCATCCTACTTACATGTACAAGTAGTGCTTATGAGAAACCATGTTTCTCAAGTCTATGAATGCTGGTATTTGTGTGTTTGGTGTTTGATTATTCTCCTTGTACCTTTTTGCATGCACATATGCCAACAGTTGCTCATTTCTTATTCCTTGTTCAGTTATTTTCTGATGATATAATGTTTATGAACAAACTTAGAGAACTTTGGGATTAACATCGTCTTAGTAATAGGATTGAAAAAATACCAACTGCTACCCTCTAATTCTCAGTTACAAGATGCTATATATACAACAATTCTACTTATCTTCTATCTAAATTTCAGGGAATTAAAATACAAACACAACAACAGATAAGGGGAGAATTTTTCTCCTACTTCTTAGGAATAACTTGAGCTTCATCTCTTCCTATTTCTTAGGAACAGCTGGGACTTTGTCTTCTCTTATTCAAACTGGTCATTTTTATCTGCATTTGGAATCTATCTTCTTATCCTCTTGCTATCGTGAATTCCTCTTCAACACTCCCCCTCAAGCTGGTGAATAAATGTCATTCATTCCTAGCTTGCCTCTAATCAGTTCAAAACCTTGTTTGTTCATTGTCTTGGTGAGAATATCAACTTCTTGTAAACCTGTAGGAATATACACCAGTTTGATTCCACCCTCTTCAATCTCTTGTTTAATGAATTGTCTATCAATTCTCACATATTTCATTCGGTCATGTTGGATCGAATTATTTACTATACTTATGGCTTATTTGTTGTCACAATATAGGCATCTTCAGGTCTTCCATAAACCCCAGCAGCCATATTACTTCACAAATACCTTGAGCTATAGCTCGGAATTCTGGCTCAGTACTACTTCTAGCTACTATACTCTGTTTCTTGCTCCTCTGTGTCACAAGATTATCCCATAATTTTGTGCAATAACCGAAGATTGATTTGTTGTCTTCTAAGGAACCTGCCTAATTGACATCTACAAAACACTGAATCCCTCGATCTTCATTCTTTCTGAATAAATTACCCTTACCGAGAGTTCCTTTAAGGTATCTTAGGATATGATCAGTAGCATTGAGATGTTTGCTAGTGGGTGAATGCATATATTGACTCACTTTGCTCACTACCTAAGTAATACCAGGCCTTTAAGAGACAAATAAATCAGCCTTCCCACTAACCTTTGGTATCTACCCTTATCAATTGCCTTTTCTGCCCCATCTTCATTAGCTTTCCAGTTGGGTTCCAGTGGTGTGGTGGCTAGTTTACAACCAAGCTCACCTGTCTCCTTTAGTAGATTCAATGTATACTTTCTTTAAGAAATAAAAATTCCCTCTTTGCTTCTTGCTACTTCCATCCCTAGAAAATACCTTAGTTGTCCAAGGTCTTTAACTTCAAATGCTTGTTGCAACCATCCCTTTAGTGCCTTAATTTCTTGCTGATTGTTGCCTGTAACAATAATATCGTCTACATAGACAATTAAGATAGTTTTCAGACTATTAGCAGCATGTTTGGTGAACAATGTGTGATCAGATTGCCCTTGTTGATACCCTAGTTGATGTAATGTGGTGCTAAACCTTTTAAACCAAGCTGTAGGAGATTGCTTCAACCCACACAAAGATTTCTTTAATCTGCAAACTTTCCCTTTTTCTTCAAAACCGGGAGGGATTCTCATATAGATTTCCTCTTCTAGATCCCCATTAAGAAATGCATTCTTTATATCAAGCTGATGTAATTCTCAATCTAAGTTAGCTGCAAGGGATAATAGCACATGTATAGAATTGAACTTTGTAACAGGTGCAAGAGTCTCTTCATAATCTATACCTTGTGTTTGAGTGAAGCCTTGGGCCACTAATTTGGCCTTATACCTCTAAATACTTCCATCGGCTTTGTGTTTTACTGTGAATATTCATTTGCTTCCTACCACTTTCTTGTTTTGAGGTAGATTCACCACTTCCCATGTACCATTCTTTTTTAGTGCATTCATTTCTTCCATTACAGCCCTTCTCCAGTTCGATATTTGTAAGGCCTCATTGATATTCTTAGGTATTTGCACCTCATCAACCCTTGTAGTGAATGCCTTAAAATTTGGAGATAATCGAGAATATACCAAATGGTTAGAAATGGGATACTTAGTGCATGATCTCACCCCCTTTCTCCAAGCAATTGGAATATCCAAATCATATAATTCAGGTTCTGCATTTTCAGTCATGTTATCCTCCACAATAGGCACTCCTGCTTCATTCATTTCATTTGCTTCAGGCACCGGACCTACTTCTGGGGTTAATGATTGGTTTTGCTTTGGTTCAAGATGCCTTCTTCTAGAATACACCTTGATTGGTGGCTGTGATTTAGGAATTTCTTCTTGAATGTGCTGAATTTGCTGTTGTATTATCTGTTCTCCCCCTTGATTAGTTACATAATTCGGAATAAGAGTAGAAGAGGTCATTGTTTCAAGCAAAATACTAACATCCCAGCCATCCCTACCTTGCTCTGCACTAGGAATCTCCCCCTACAGAGGTTTGGTAGAGTAGTTACTAGTAGTATTGATTCTCAATAAAAGAGACATCACAAGAGACAAATAAATTCTTAGTGTTAGGGCAGTAACATTTGTGGCCTTGCTATGTGAGAGAATAACCAACAAACACACACTTCAAGGACCTGGGTTTTAATTTAGAGTGGTAGTGGTGAACAAAGGCTCTACATCCAAAGACTTTTGGGGACAAGGAATTTAGGATACAGGTAAAGAGAGGATAGGAATTAATGAGAGTACTTAAGAGAGTTTTGAAGTTGAGTATCCTAGTGGGGAGTCTATTGATGAGATAGGCAGCTGTGAGAATGGCTTCTCCCCAATAGAAAGTAGGAACCAAGCTGGTGAACATTAGGGTTCGAGCTGTTTCAAGCAAATGCCTATTCATTCTTTCGGCCACCTCATTTTGTTGGGGATTATAGGGGCATATACTTTGATGAATAATGCCATTCTCACTCAAATAGGTCTCAAATCCGGTTGAAAAATATTCTCTTCCATTATCTGATTGAAGGATATTGATTGAGGTTTGAAAAATATTAAGAACCATTTGATGGAATTTTCTGAATACTTGGTAAACCTCAGATTTTTCTTCTAGCAAAAACACCCAACACACCCTGGTATGATCATCTATAAATGTGACAAACCAGCGAGTGTTGGTTAGATTTGGAACTTTTGTTGGTCCCCATACATCACTATGTATTAGGTAGAATGGTTTGGTAGGTTGATAAGAATGAAGAGGATGAACAAATTTTGTTTGCTTAGCAAGAATGCACTATTCACAACTAAAAGATTCACTCATTTTATTGCCAAACAAATGAAGATACAAAATCTTTAGATATCTAAAGTTTGGATGGCCTAATCGTGTGTGCCATAAATAGATGTTAGAATCTGAAACAATAGAAGATGAAAAAGAATTATGTAAGTGAGGAAACCTAGAATCGCCAGCAGCTCCTTTCACATAGTATAGGCCCTCTTTCTCATCAGTATTGCCAATTATCCTCCCCGAAATTAAGTCATGAAATACACAATGAGTTGGAGAGAAAATTACTTTGCAATTCATGTCTTTAGTAATTTTGCTGATGGACAAGAGATTACATCGTAATGCAGGCACATATAGGACATATTTCAACAATAAATCACCTAAATATACTGGACCTTCCCTTGATATTGTACCATCTGCCATAGTTGCCTTTATATTTTTCTCACACTGTTTGTAATCATCCATTCCATATGAGGATCCGGTCATATGGTCAGAAGTCCTAGTATCTACTATCCAATCATTCATATTCAACAATTTAGAGAGGTAACAATTATGAAAATTACCTTGTTTCACATGGGAAGCTGTTGGATTAGGAACTTCTACAAAATCTGATGATTTTGCAACCCTAGTTTGATTCTAAATCTGTTGTAAAAACTCTAGTTGATCTGGGGTAACTGAAAAATTTGCAATTTTACCTTCTTCAGCATCCTAGGCTGTTTGCTGCTTCTTCTGACCTTTCCCTTTCCAATTAGTTGGTTTCCCATGTATTTTCGAACAAGTTTCTTTGGTATGGTAGGGCTTGTGGCAATGATCACACCATTGCCTTTCTCTCTGAAATTCCCCACGAGTGGTTGCTGTTTTTGGTTTAGAAATAGCAAGGGCCGAGCCACTCTGATTATTAATTTCGGGTGATGCATGGAGCATGTCCTTCTTTCGCTTTCTTCCCTCCGGACTTCAGCAAAAGCCTCCTTGATAGATGGAAAGGGTTTTGTTCCTAGCAACCTTCCTCTGACATCATCTGAGTCAAAGTTGAGCCCATGTAGGAAATCAAAGACCCTCTCTTTCTCTATCATTTTAGAATATTTCACCCCATCCTTTGTACACTCTCAACTAATATCATAAAACAAATCCATCTCCTGCCATAATTCAAATAGTACATTATAGTAATCAGTCACTGAATTATTACCTTGGCGAGTGGTCCTTAGGGCTGATCGAACTTCAAAGCATTGTGATATATTCTCCATGTCTAAGTAAAGACTTTGGACTGCATCTCATACTTCTTTTGTTGTTTTATAGAACAGATAGGTCCTCCCTATCTTCGGCTCCATGGAATTGATAAGCCAAGCCATCACTATGGAGTTTTCAGCATCCCATACTTCATAATTGGCAGCTTTAGGATCGGGCTTTGAAACTCCCCCCCCCCCCCCCCACCCCCCGCGTTAGGTATCCCACTTTTCCTTTGCCTTTCATAACCAACTTGACTGACTGAGACCGAAAATCGGTCCCATTGAGTTTATGTTGAGTGATTTGAAGGGTATGGTGATCTGAAATAGGGGCAGAAGTTGGGGCTATAGATTGAGAGGTAGTAGGGCTGATAGTTGAGGATTCACTACTCGGTGAAGAACTAGCCATCTTGGAGCAGTTTGGTGTGAAAAAGAGGATATACCATTAACAAACTTAGAGAACTTTGGGATTTAATATCCTAATTGGATTGAAAAATACCAACTGCTACCTTCTAATTCTCGGTTACAAAATGCTATATATACAACAATTCTACTTATCTTCTATCTAAATTTTAGGGAATTAAAATACAAACACAACAGATAAGGGGAGAATTTTTCTCCTACTTCTTAGGAATAACTTGAGCTTCATCTCTTCCTATTTCTTAGGAATAACTGGGGCTTTATCTTCTCTTATTCAAACTGGTCATTTTTATCTGCATTCAGAATCTATCTTCTTATCCTCTTGCCATCGTGAACTCCTCCTCAACATTTTCTGATATCTTAAAGTTTGATTATTTCTTTCTATCTGTCTATAATCTAGATGAATTTACATAAGGCTATTTATCATCTAATAACACCCTTAACACATAATCATGAATCAGAAAGAAGATACTGCTTACCAGCACCAGTTCATATTACATGCAGCATTGGATATTGTCCAGGACCTTGCATGGACAACAAGTGCCATGTGAGATATGCTCACCTCTCCTTGTCTATCTGTCGTTTAAATTCAAATTAACACATAAATTTGATCAATAGCTTTCCTGCTGTGGCGAATGTTTTTGTCATTTTTCTCTTTCATTATCTTACTACCTTTTATATTCATGTCACATTCTTATCCAGGTTCTTGAAAGCAATCGACAGGTTCAATGATTTGGTGGTGTCAGTATATGTAACAGCAGGTCATATCCTTCATAATATCTGGCTGATTTGTACTTTATTAAAACCATTCACTTGATCATGAAAATTACAAATCATGCAGGTCAAGTTTTAAGGAAATCTAAATACAAAGAAAAGGGGGGAAAACAAAACAAATATAGTATACAAAGTTTCCTTGTAAACTGTTGATACCTTTGTCTCTGCCACATCACCTTGTCATTCATAGAAGAAAAGGCATTAGTTGCAAGGCACATCGGTTTTATCTTTGGTTTGGTGTATCAGTAAGGAGAGTTATAGAATTATAGATGGAAATGATTGGCGAGTCAGAATTCATGTAGTCGGATTAAGGCTTAACATGTTTAGTTAATGAGGCAATTTGTGTGTTTCCGGATGAAGTTGTGAAAAACATAAATACAACCCAAGAAAAGAACCTATGAAAAAAATGTAAAAAAGGTTTACTTAGGGCTTTTGGCATAGAGCTGGTATAAAACGTTTCATTTATGCCAAAACAAGACGTTGTACTTGCATCTATTCATTGCATTCATATCTAAAGATTTAAATTCCTGTTTGCGTGACTGAATTGTAGTGTATGTGTATAAATCACATCAAAGCTTTATCAAAATTCAGTTCTTTTAATATTTGTCTAGACCTTAGTTTTTAAAGTATCTTTAAGATGTGATTAGAGCATGTGTGGTAGTAGCAAGAGGCGGTTGATTTTTGGGAATGGACTCAAAATCTATAGATTAGGTAAGAACTTGTAAAATTTTATCAAAGGAACCAAAAATAAACAAATAAATAAAATAGGAGTTTTCCCAACATAAGGTCAATTTGTCATCATGAAATACTTTAATTCCTTCCAAAGCCCTTTTGGAGAATGTTTGAATTACATTTCAATGTAATTCAGGATTTAGGTTTTATCTCCATTTGCTGGGTTTACATCTACCTTGCACACAATATGAGTACTGAGCTTCAACTACTTAACATTATATGTCTTATTTTTATAGAATTACTTTGTGTTTTAGAATTTGATGCTAATTTGGGGGTTTCATAGTTATAGTAACTGGTGCCATCACATAATAATTCTCTAGATGTTCGTTCTTCTAACCAATTATCTTCATGATAACTGATTACTGATGATGCTAGAATTTCATTCCAAATGATTCTGGTTGTATGCTATCAGATCTAACAATGTAGACTGTTAAGCAAAGCAGTGGTTTTACCTTTGTTCTGTTTTCCTATCCTGATCCTTCAACATTCCTCTTTAAACTCAGAAGTTCTCTCAACAACCTTCCACATTTCTCCGAAAAGGTGATCTCTAGATTTTTTTCAGTATGATATTCCATATAATCTATCCCTAGTAGTAACAAAATAACGGGAACTTCAGTTTTATCTGAAAGCCTTGAAAAAATTCAAGTTTGTAAAGAGTCTGGACACCAAGTAGTGTTGTGAAGATAATTTATTCATCAATCTGGTTCTCTCTGTTCTTTGAGTTTTAGCAAAGGAATCTAAAGAATTTCTCTCTGTTGCTGAGCCTTGTTTTTTTAAAATCCATTTGTGATATGCTGGATTATGAGCTTTGAAAGAATATGAGTGTTTGTGTCATGGATCTATAAGCTTGTACTCGATCGAAGTACTTGTTACTTTCTTCTTTATCTTTTGACTCTCTTCATGTTATCATCAAGAGAGCATTCATCTAAATTTCCAACTGGCCCCTCAACGTCCAAAGCTGATTTATCCAATCTTTTTTTTATACTTGAGACATGTTGTATCAGATGCTTCATTTCCACTTATCTTGGGATGTAGGCATATACTGCAGCCAACCCTATAATTCTTCCCATTACTTGCTTAGCAACCTATGCTGCACTTTGTTTCTTTAATAATTATTTTTTTTTTATGCAATCATTTGATTCACCAAAGTTAACTTTTGTGATTATCTGTGGTTCCATAATAGGATTTTATATTCTTGAGTCTATTCTTTCATCTTTTATCTTTAGATGATGTTTTTAGTACGTAATATCAGACACTACATATGAATTAAGATTTTCATAGGAATTTATGGTGTATTTTGGTACATCCATGTGAAAAAAAGATATCCATTGTTGGACCATCCTATGAATTTATTTCAATTATGTATTTCACTTTTAGCAATATTATTTTCATCTGATTTTTAGAAAATTAAATATCATTACTTCCTGCAATGTTATTAAAGGCCCAAGGTCCAAAAAGGTGTTGGAGCTTAAGTTGCAAGGTGAGGCGTGCGCCTGATGAAACTAGCCTGCATGTTAACTGGAAAAAAGAAAAAGAAAAATATATATCCTAGTTGAAGAATAAGGTATAAAATAAGTCCAAACTCTTAACGACATATTTATAAACATGTTATCAAATAAATTAAAAAAATCAACATATACTAATGAAAAGAATAGTGTTCAAATAGGCAGCCGCCTAAGCCCTAGGTTTGATTAATCGGGCCCAATCGACGGCCTAGGAGGCTAGGCATCACTGGGTTGCCTAATTTTTTTTGCGGATTCACTAGCCAAGAGTTTGACAGTTTTCATTTATGCACACTATAAAACTTTGTCCTTAATGAGGTCATTTACGAAGAAGAGGGATATAGTGAGACCATGAGTCACTAGATTTGCTTCTTCTTTCCTTACTTCACAGAGTTTGATGGAGAAAAAGGCCCAAATGAGGACAATGTTTACCAGCTTTGAATAGGAGGAGTGTCAACGGTCGAAGACTGTTAAAGGGAAAGCAGCCTATGCTACTGTGATGAGCATTGCTTTCTAGAATGGTGTGACTTTATGCCTTAAGGTTTTTGCTCTTCTGGTGAAGGTGTTTCGAATTGTTGATACCGATAGAAAGCCTTCCATGGGCTTTTTATGTGGAGAGATTAAGCAGGCAAAGGAAGACTGACTAGACTAGGCCCCAATCTGGTACCCAACTAGCGCCTAGCACGTTTTAGAATACTGGAAAAGAACAATAAAAAATGTCAAAAGATACAATCTAAAAGTCTTTAAGTCAACTTAAATTAAACCTTAAAACAATTTATAAGTCTTAAATCTTAATCAAGATTAACTAATTATGCATTTTAAATAATCTAAAAATCATCCTCATCATCAAGATCAAATAATTTCATATTTTCATCATTAGAAGCATTATCTCTAATATCTTCTTCCACATTATCTCTCTCTCCATCTTCATCTAGTTCAAATTCAATTGGAGCATTTGAAGTAGTAGCCCTTTTACTCATTGTCAAATTTGTAGTCAAACAATAAATTTAAACCCTAAATAGTAAAAAAATTAAATAAAGTAATAAATTTTTAAAATAAAAACCTAAAAAATAGTTAAAAAGGGCCTAAGGCGTGCCTAAGCCCAAGGCGCCTTGGGTTGAGGTGCGCCCCAAGGCGCCTTGATGCTCTACACCTGCCTGGAAGCTTTTGAGGGGCCCAAGGTGCGCCTAGGCATGCCTTTAATGGCATTGGCTTCTTGTTAGTCTAAGGTGATGGGAAGTAATACTAATACAAGTCCACTTTTGGTATTCGTTCAAAGTGACCAAACACTATATCTGCATCCTTGGTAGCTTGAGATTTCATGATTGCAAAATATGAGCATAATTGAGATGAGGAAATTACACTAGGTATGTGGTTACACCAAAAAAAAAAAAAAGAAAAAAAAAAAAAAGAAAGAAAAAAATAAAAATATAATTAGAAACAAAATTACTTGTAATAAAGTTAGAGTGGTGCCTATTAAAGATAAAATGTGTGAAACGCGATTAAGATGTTTTGAACTTATGAGAAGGTCACTAGATTTACTTGTGAGGTGAGTGGATGACATGGATACAATTTTTAGCAAAAAAGTTAAGAGAAAGACTAAAGAGAACTTGGTGACTAACAAGCCTTAAATATGATATGTGAGGTATAATGGCCATACAAAAGATATGATTGCAAATAGAGATTATTGAAAAACTAGGATTCATGTAGCCAACCCCATCTAGTGAGATTACAGTTTGTGATGATGATGGAATCTAAACAGTGCCCCTTGAATTTTCTCTGAGTAGTGTGATTAATATGCCAAGATCTTGCAAACTTTATTATGTATTTTCTTTAACAAATTGTCATACATACACGATTTATGCTGCTTCACGACTCTCGTAACGAGGATGGAATCAAAAGCTTCTTTCAAGAGGTCCATGAACTGTACATAAAGGTAAGCTTGTTTCTCACTCCTTGCTTTCTTGTAAAGATATTTTCCTCCATAATTTCACCTTGCCATTCAAAATTTATCAGAACTTGGTTCGTCCATTTCACATAGATTGTGTTTTTTTATATATTACAAGCAGTCTAATTCTTGAGCTAATTTCATGATTTCAGTTTCATCTCTATAAATTCTCAGTTCTGTTGATCATAATAGGGGTTTCTATTGAATTGGTACATCTAATTGGGTGGCCACGACATTTGGTTGAGGGAAGCCACTTAGCAAAAAATGTCCAATTGTCCATCCCTTGAAAATTTGAATTCTGTAACTTAAGCTCTATAGTTAGCTATGTTTTACAAATTATGGAACATGTAAAATGAGCATTCCTACTCAAGGACGGATCTACCGTGGGGGCAAGGGGGGCAGCCAGGGGCGGAGCCAAAGTACTTAAGTAGGGGGGGTGAACAACGATGACAAAAAACATAAAACTTAAAGTTATACAACAATTATCTATATTGTTAAAAAAAGTATTGTAATATAACGTCAAAATATTATATCAAACATCATTATAGTATTTTCACATAAACTCAAACACATGTTTCTCAAAAAAATTATTTAGTTTCAAAAGCAAAAATATTGTACTTACATTTAGGTCTTCACAAAATTATAGATGCTCTCGCTGGGTCTTCATATTCTGAAACTGTTGCATGATTTTTTCATTGTCAATTATATCAAATTGTTAACCTTAGGACTCTTAGGTTACAACCTTAGGCGAGAAAACCCTCACATAAACCCTCTCAAACACTCTCGGATGCAATGAAAGAATAGAAACAGAATATATGGACAACAGAAAAGGAAATAACAGAATAAAAAGATCAAACCAAACAGCATTAGGCGCAGATTTTATCCTGGTTCGGAATGCCTTTGGCAATCCTACATCCAGCCTTCAAACACCCACCAAGAGCAGCCTTTTATTAGGATGAAACTGATCAGTACAAAACCCAACCTCTCTCTCAATCCTATCGCTCAAGTACAGTCCTTGTTCACTCCAAGAAAACTCAAGAACATAATACATATGCCTCACTTTCTCTAGAACAAAGAATACTCACAATAGAAGAAGAGAACTTGGCAAGAGAGAGGAAGATGTTAGACTGCCGCCTTGCCCTCTTATTTATAGAGGAGGCAGAACCCCCATATAACTAATGACTATAGGGAAATTACAGTTAGACCCCCAAAGTTTACATTAATTACACTTTGGCTTAAAAAAAAACCCTAACTGTTTAATAACTTCCAGCCAATAATCTTCCATACTTTACTGATCTTCTACCGCACAAACTCTAGGCAAACTTCAACACAAATGTTTCCTTCTCAATATAAGTAACCAAATAATCATTCATCCATTGATCACTAATTCGACTGAGCAAACGATTCTTAATGAGATTCATGGCTGAGAAAGCTCTTTCAACGATTGCAGTAGCAACAGGAAGAATTAAAGCTAACTTTACAAGCATATACACCAATGGATATATAACATTCTTTTTTGTTTGGATTAATTTCTTTGCAAGACCACCAATCCCATTAACTTCCAAAAATTTATTATCAGATCGCACATCAATTATATAAGTGTCCAACTGATTCTTAAGTGCCATAAGATCAACTTCAGAAAATTCTAATGAATAAAACTGAGCAAGACGAACCAACTTATCCTTGTCAAAAGCATGAAAATAATTATTTGGATTCAAACATGCTATGCAAAGAAGTAATTCAGTATTTATCTCTGTGAAATGATTGTTGACCTCATGAAGTTGTTTGTCTATCACCCAATAAAAAGTTGAACTCTGTAATGATGCATATTAGTATGATGTTCAGCATTACGCCTTGAGCGCCTCGGAACAACATAAACATCATTCATGTTTGGAATTGCAATCTCATGTTTTTCACAAAAAGAGGAAAGCTCATCAAAAACAATTCTCATCCATCATCTCTCATTGTTTGTAAATGTTGTTTGGATAATTTAACCAATGTCATAGCATTTACAATATCCTGATCTTTTCTTTGCAATGCTTGTGACAACTCACTTGTAATGCCCAAGACAGTTTTCATAAAATGCAAGTTAAATACAAATTCAAAATATTGAATTAAACTCAATAAAGCATAAGCTTCACCTTTTTGTTCTGAACTTGTACCATCTTCTTCAACAATTTCCAGTACATCAATAACAGAGGAATATAAAACAATCAAGTTCATCAATGTACCATAATGTGATCCTCACCGTGTATCACCAGGTCTTTGGAGACTACATTCTTGATTTGAACCACGTCCACTTTTAATTTTCCCATTACTCAATGCTTCAATGACTCTATTTGCTTGCTTTTCTCTTATAATATCTCGACGCTTACATCATCAGGTCTTTGGAGACTACATTCTTGATTTAAACTACGTCCACTTTTAATTTTCCCATTACTCAATGCTTCAGTGACTCTATTTGCTTGCTTTTCTCTTATAATATCTCGACGCTTACATGAACCTCCAACAACATTCATAACATTACTAAGATAATTGAAAAGAAGAGCAATTTGACTATGACTTTTTGCAACTACTACAAGAGCCAACTGAAGTTGAAGAACAAAACAATGAATATAGAAAGCAAATTGATTATCTCTTAAAATAAGACTTTTAAGACTATTAAATTCTCCCCTCATGTTACTAACTCCATTATAGCCTTGACCACATAATTTTGACAAACTCAACTAATACTTCGAGAACAATGATTGTATTGTTGCTTTAAGTGATAATGAAGTTCTGTCATTAACATGAACTATACCAAGAAACTGTTCAATGACACTTCCCTCTTTATTCACATAACGCAAAAGAATGGCCATTTGTTCTTTGACTGCCACATCACGAGACTCATCAACTAAGCAGTGTTCTAAAAGGTGCTAGGCGCTAGTCGGGCGGCAAGCTGCCGCCTAGAAAATTTAATATTTTTAATTTTTTTTTTCTTAATATATTATTTCTTTCTCTCACCCCACCCCCTCAAATTTCAGCGCGTACTCACTCCCCCCCCCCCCCCCCCCACCCAAAAATTTCACAGCGCTATCTCTCTCTCTCAAACCTGCCCCTCTGAGCACATCTCTACCCCTGCCATTGCCAATCGGACTGTTTGCCTCCTCCGAGCACATTGCTGCCCCCCGCCATTGCCAATTGGACCATCTACCTCCTTCAATCACTTCGTTGCCCCCCGGCCAATGCCAATTGGACTGTCGTTGTGTTACCATAGGTAAGTTCGAAGGTTGTTCTAGTCCCTATCTAGCAGTGGCGGTAGCGACGCCGACTACAGAGTTGGGCAACCCAGGCCGATGCGATGGCGGTGGCTGCGACGATCATCATAGATAGAGTCGGGTGAGAGGTCTCGAGCCCAAACCACGTCTGGGAGGCCAAGGCGACGCCTCGCCGCCTTGGTCGCATCGGCCGCCCGAGCCCGATTAATTGAGTCGGTTGTAAGCACCCCCGCCCGGATATCCCCAACCACCAGGACTACCCGAACGGGAGCGCCTACGGGAGGAGAAAAGAATGAGACACAAGACCAAAAACCACCCTGGCATGCATTCACAAAAATAAGAACAGCGGAAACGAAGCTAAACACATGCATGCACTACGGGTACCCCGCTATCACAGCGGTCACACGATAAATAAATAAACACAGACTCCTGTGCCGACATACACAAGACTCGAGGAATAACCTGGCACAGTAAGAATAATAGAGTAAATTCTACTCAACCATCAGAGTTAATCGGGACTGACGGGACTACCTGTACACCATACCGACTCTGCTGCTAAAAGATGACTCTCTTGCCATGACTCACGCTGCCACTACCTGGAATGATGGAGAAACAAGGTGAGTCGAGAGACTCAGCAAGCATAAGAAACGAAAGGCTGAAGACTGCACAAAGACAATAAACTTCTCCCAGAACACCAACCTCTAAATACACACAAGCCATGAGACACTACAACACAATAGTATAGCATAATAAAAGTGCATATCGGTCCTTGGGGCTCACACAAGACACTTGGCACTCAAGTCCCATACCAACCTGCTGCTGCCCTGAGAGGCAACATGTATCTCCAACAAACCTACGCGCGCTGTCTCAGGTCGGTACTCCTGTCACCCGTCCATGTCGGTACTCCCGACACTCGAGCCATAGGCTCCCTTGGAATGGTACTTCTGTCTGAGAACTAATAATTACTAGTAGCCATGCAATGCACATAGAAATGTAATGGCGTAGTGAGCATCAACGTGATACAAGGCGCCCATACATCCAGGCATTAGGCCATGCTCCGCCCATATAGTAAATCACACGCGATGCATATGCCTGTGCTGGATGCAACCTGACCAAGCTAGCATGTCCGTGTCCAAGCAACAACAACAACAACAACATATCCAGCCTTTATCCCACTATGTGGGGTCGGCTACACGAATTCTAGACTTCCATGTATTTCTGTCTTTTGTCATATCCTCATTTAGATCCATATATTTCATATCAAATTTTAATGTCTCTCCCAAAGTCTTCTTGGGTCTACCTCTACCTCTTTTTGTGACTAATTGTTCCATTTCATCAACTCTCCTCACAGGAGCATCTCTTAGTCTCCTTCTCACATGACCAAACCATCTTAGTCTAGTCTCTCTCATCTTCTCCTCGATTGGCATTACTCCTACCTTATTACGAATAACTTCATTTCTAATTTTATCCTTTCTTGTATGTCCACACATCCATCTTAACATCCTCATCTCCGCTACACTCGTCTTTTGCTCATGCTGGTATTTGACTGCCCAACATTCTGAGCCATACAGCAAGACTGGTCTTATAGCTGTCCTATAAAATTTTTCTTTCAATTTTAATGGGATTTTACCATCACATAACACCCCCTATGCATTTCTCCATTTTAGCCAACCTGCCTTAATTCTATGTGCGACATCCTCGTGGATTTCTCCATCTTTTTGAATCACTGATCCCAAATATCGAAAATGGTCTTTTCTTTGTAAGATTTGGTCTTCTAATTTTATTATAACATCATCCACTTCTGTATTTTTACTAAATTTGCATTCCATATATTCTATTTTCTTTCTACTTAATTTAAATCCCTTAGATTCTAAATTGTTTCTCCACAACTCAAGCTTAGTGTTCACTCCCTCTTTTGTTTCATCCATCAACACTATGTCGTCTGCAAATAGCATACACCATGGCACATCTGTCTGAATATCTTTAGTGAGTTCATCCATTAATAGGGCAAATAAGTATGGACTTAGTGCAGAACCTTGATGCAGTCCTATTGTAGTTGTAAATGGTTCAGTATCCCCTCCGCATGTTCTAACCCTTGTCTCTACACCATGATACATGTCCTTAAGGGCTTGTATATAGGCTATTTTGACTCATTTCTTCTCTAAAACCCTCCATAATACTTTTCTAGGGACCCTATCATAGGCCTTTTCTAGATCTATAAACACCATATGTAAGTCCTTCCGATGATCTCGATAAATGAATATCCCAACATGCAACCCATACCCACGAGCATATCAAATCATGAACAGTAATATAATGAATCTAAGCGTGCAGTAAATCACATACTGGTAGAGGTAGTCAGTAGTGTCTGGCATCGGTCAACGACCAGTGACTAGGAGTGTCCACCCGACGGTCCACATCAGGGCCGTACAATAGTCTACCCCAACGTCACCAAACAGCCGACCCCTGCCTTACTGCTCGGTAGCTCTACCGAACCATAAATAAACTCGAGAAAACCATAAATAAATCCGCATGTCTAGGAACCTAGTCCCCAAGCTGGTTCAACATCATTCCCAAAAGGAGTGGGGGCGGTACAAACCCCCATAGGCTCACAACGAATAAAATTCTAGAAGCCTCGGATTTAAGTTAAATTAAAACAAATGAATAAGAATTCAACAAATAAAGCTATGCGCCGAATTAGAGTAAGGGAGGGGATAAAATACAGGAAATCATGGGGTCTCTCACGGGAATTAAGAACAGGAGGAAGAGGGTTAAGAGCTTGCCTGAAATTAACTGCTTTCAGCCTCTCTTGCACTCCCGCTGCAAAGTAAGACATTTAAGAGCGATTAATAAAATCGTGGCACATATTGATTAAATCTGACCTTGTAATATAAATAATTTAACCGTCTAAAATCCCATGTGAGCGCACCGTAAATAAAATCCCAATAAATCTTATATTTATTTTAAATTAAATCATGCCATTAATATCCTCAAATCATATAATTAATATATAATAATAATATTAACTTAATGGATCCTACTATACAAACATCATGCACATATCTCCACCAATATGCATACACGGCTAGGGCATTCCTTTTCTTTTCTTTTATCCTAATTTCATTGCACTCACGGCCAAAGGCCACTTAGTCTTCCTCACACACATACTCAAACACTCACAGTGCACCTGAACATATATATATATATATATATAAACTTACGCATGGTGATGTGCACACCCAGTAAACACGCCCAAAGGCCAATTTTTGCATCATAACCCTCAATCACACACACAGAGAACCACCCTCCAATCCAAGGTATACCCCATACACAATTAAATGGAATAAAACTCAGTGCAAAACAGCCCCTGCGTGCTATAGTAATTATTTATATATATATATATATGCGTATATAAACAGCTTCAAATGATTAAAATCACGGCAACCCAACATCCAAGCCATTACTGAGTGATCTACAAGCTAGGGGGGGACGCTGGAAAGGGAACCAAAAAGAAGTAAAGAAGCTGCACACTCTCGACTGGACCAGCACACCCGCATATATATATACACACACCGAACACACACAGCAAGCTCACTTAACTAGCTCACAGCGAACTCACTCATGGATCGCGCACGCACACACAGTGAGATACACACTCACGGCCACCTACACTCAGCGAGCTCGCACCACCATCGCGTTGCTATTCCAGCACATACATATTAATATATATACTTCATGCTTCCATCTTCTTACCTCCAGTAGTTAAACACACAACTCTAACACCTCTGCAACTTATATATACATATATATACACTTGCACGAAGGCCACAAGGACTGTATATGCATACGTATTTAACCACCGAAATCCACTGCTACATGAAGATATATATATAACCCATTGCTATGTAAAACGTGTAACGATAAGAGGGAGAAGGCAGGCTGTGAAGAGGAAGAACAAAGAAGCTTAGAAACCAAAGGTAACAGGAAGGAGAAGAGCTTGCCTATTTGTGGAATCAAAAGCTGCAGCAACGCACGTCCCCCTTTGTTCTGCAATTCCTTCTTTCCTTCTCTGCTTCTTCTTCGTTTATTCCTTCTTCTCACTAGGCCAATCACTTTGTTCTCTCCCATTCCACTTATCACCCCGCTAAACACGTGGCTAACCCTCCTTAAGCTCAGCCACACCACCGCCTCACTTGAGCAACTTAGCGGCTTGGAAATCTAGAAGCAAATGGAAGTGGGCAACAAAAGCTGCTGGAACCCCTATCAACTAATAATAATAATAATAATAATAATAACAATAATAATAACAATTTTAATATAGATAATAATAACTAAGATATTAACAATAATAGTAATAAATAAATTTGGGATATTACATCGGCGCCTAAGGGGTCGATTTGGAGGAACTCGTGGTAGCCAGGGGCTGCCTAGCGCCTCTCAGGCGGCCACCTTTTAGAACACTGGAACTAAGATAGAAAAGAAATCATCTCCAAGATCATGAATTATTGCATTAGTAGTTTTAGATGTTGTTGCATTTGCAATTTCCTTTTGAATATCATGAGCTGTTACTTTAAGATTTTTTGGAGCATTATTCAACACAACATTGTGGATACTTTCATTCTGATCAGCAAGAAATTTCAGAAGTTCCAAAAAGTTATCTTGATTTAATGAACTTTCGGGCTCACTATGACCACGAAATGCCAATCCTTGATGCAAAAGAAATCGAACACAGTTTACTGTTGCAGTCAAACAGATTCAATACTCCTTTCGAGCTTGCTCAGATTATCTAGAATAAAGAGTTTCAATATGTTGTCTTTGATTCATTAAAGCTTGATATTTGCTCCAAGCATGATTGTGAGCACTAGTGGGGCCTCCTACATGTTTTTGAAGTCTGCCTTTTTTCTTCCAATTTTTGAACCCCCCCTGAAGCAAAAGATTCACCTCCAATATATTGCTCACCAACATACTCTCTCATAAGATAGAAACACAAACAAAATGCAGCATCTTTTTGAATGCTATATTCTAACCAATTGCTAAACTCATCAAACCATTCTGGCCGAAAACGACGCATTGCATTTCCTTGTTTTATTTGTGGAAAGTGTTGTTCTCGTGGTTGACATGGACCTTTCAATAAATAGGCTCGTCGAACTTCATCTCTCTCATTAGGATGATAATAAAAAATACTTTTTCGTTATCTTGGATCTATTTCAAGATTGTCTAAATCAACACGCTTATACTTGGAATGTTCTTGATCCTCACTTGCTTCAAAAATTGAATTTTGCTCTGGCCTTGTTCTTTTTATGAGAAATTTTTTCATATCTAAATAAAAAACAAATTATTATAATTCATGTAAAGAAATGTTAATGCTATTATTTAGTTCCTAGTTCCTATAAATAATAGTTATGAAGAAAGTTGAAATATTTTAGATTTTATTTCTTCTTTTGTGTGATTAATCTTTTCTAACATATTTACAATTACAATAGTACATAACTAAATAAAAGTTGTTGAGATTAAATTTTTTTCATTTTTTCTCAAAACATATCAAATACATTATACATATCCTTCAAATTTTCAAAAACAGCCTAAAACGTCCCTAACAGTCAATTACAACTGTACATAACTAAAACTTGAAATATATATCATAGATCTGTATTGAAAAACTAAAAAAAATTGCTAAAAATTCTAAAAGATTTACCTTCTTATAGATCGAGACCACTTTTTTAGTGAAAATACAATCAAATCAAAGATCAAACGGTTAGATTTTATAAAATCAATGATATATTGATATATTCTTGAGAGAAAATTAAAAGAAGAGAAATAGAGAGAATGGTGTTAGGCTTTCAGATTTTTGGCCGAGGGTAAAGGAGATGGTGGGTGGGGGAGGAGAGAGATTAGTGGGGAATAAAGAGAGATTAATTTTGTTGGAGTGGAGGTGGTAGTGGGAGACAAAATGTAAAGTAGAGGGGACAACTTTTCTAGATTGGTGTGGTGAGGGTGAGGGAAGGGGGGGGGGGGAGAATAAGGGGGAAAAAATAAATATAATATATATATTTTAATTTTTCCTGATCATTAGGGGGGGGGGGGGGGGTGACCACGCCAATCTAGAAAAGTTGTCCCCTCTACTTTACATTTTGTCTCCCACTACCTCCTCCACTCCAACAAAATTAATCTTTCTTTATTCCCCACTAATCTCGCTCCTCCCCCACCCACCATCTCCTTCACCCTCGACCAAAAATCTGAAAGCCCAACGCCATTCTCTCTATTTCTCTTCCTTTAATTTTCTCTCAAGAATATATCAATATATCATTGATTTTGTAAAATCTAATCGTTTGATCTTTGATTTGATTGTATTTTCACTGTGAAAGTGGTCTCGATCTATAAGAAGGTAAGTCTTTTAGAATTTTCAGCAATTTTTTTTAGTTTTTCAATATAAATCCATGATATATGTTTCAAGTTTTAGTTATGTACAGTTGTAATTGACTGCTAGGGACGTTTTAGGCTGTTTTTGAAAATTTGAAGGATATGTATAATGTATTTGATATGTTTTGAAAAAAAATAATCTCAGCAACTTTTATTTAGTTATGTACTATTGTAATTGTAAATATATTAGAAAAGATTAATCACACAAAAGAAGAAATAAAATCTAAAATATTTCAACTTTCTTTATTAATATTATTTATAGGAACTAAATAATAGCATTAACATTTCTTTACATGAATTATAATAATTTGTTTTTTATTTAGATATGAAAAAATTTCTCATAAAAAGAACAAGGCCAGAGCAAAATTCAATTTTTGAAGCAAGTGAGGATCAAGAACATTCCAAGTATAAGCGTGTTGATTTAGACAATCTTGAAATAGATCCAGGATTACAAAAAAGTATTTTTTATTATCATCCTAATAAGAGAGATGAAGTTCGACGAACCTATTTATTGAAAGGTCCATGTCAACCACGAGAACAACACTTTCCACAAAAAAAACAAGGAAATGCAATGCGTCGTTTTCGGCCAGAATGGTTTGATGAGTTTAGCAATTGGTTTAAGAGTATAGCATTCAAAAAGATGTTGCATTTTGTTTGTGTTTCTATCTTATAAGAGAGTATGTTGGTGAGCAACGCATTGGAGGTGAATCTTTTGTTTCAGGGGGGTTCAAAAATTGGAAGAAAAAAGGCAGACTTCAAAAACATGTAGGAGGCCCCACTAGTGCTCACAATCATGCTTGGAGCAAATGTCAAGCTTTAATGAATCAAAGACAACATATTAAAACTCTTTATTCTAGACAATCCGAGCAAGCTCGAAATGAGTATTGAATCCGTTTGACTGCAACAGTAGACTTTGTTTGATTTCTTTTGCGTCAGGGATTGGCATTTCGTGGTCACAATGAACTCGAAAGTTCATTAAATCAAGTTAACTTTTTGGAACTTCTGAAATTTCTTGCTGATCAGAATGAAAGTATCCACAATGTTGTGTTGAATAATGCTCCAAAAAATCTTAAAGTAACAGCTCATGATATCCAAAAGAAAATTGCGAATGCAGCAGCATCTAAAACTACTAAAGAGGGAAGTGTCATTGTGGTAGTCAAAGAACAAATGGCCATTCTTTTGCGTTATGTGAATAAAGAGGGAAGTGTCATTGAACGGTTTCTTGGTATAGTTCATGTTAATGACACAACTTTATTATCACTTAAAGCAGCAATACAATCATTGTTCTCAAAGTATTGGTTGAGTTTGTCAAAATTACGTGGTCAAGGCTACGATGGAGCCAGTAACATGAGGGGAGAATTTAATGGTCTTATTTTAAGAGAATCAATTTGCTTTCTATGTTCATTGGTTTGCTCATCAACTTCAGTTGGCTCTTGTAGTAGTTGCAAAAAGTCATAGTCAAATTGCTCTTCTTTTCAATTATCTTAGTAATGTTGTGAATGTTGTTGGAGGTTCATGTAAGCGTCGAGATATTTTAAGAGAAAAGCAAGCAAATAGAGTCATTAAAGCATTGAGTAATGGGAAAATTAAAAGTGAACGTGGTTTAAATCAAGAATGTAGTCTCCAAAGACCTGGTGATACACGGTGGGGATCACATTATGGTACATTGATGAATTTGATTGTTTTACATTCCTCTGTTATTGATGTACTGGAAATTGTTGAAGAAGATGGTACAAGTTCAGAACAAAAAGGTGAAGCTTATGCTTTATTGAGTTTAATTCAATCTTTTGAATTTGTATTCAACTTGCATTTTATGAAAACTGTCTTGGGCATTACAAGTGAGTTGTCACAAGCATTGTAAAGAAAAGATTAGGATATTGTAAATGCCATGACATTGGTTAAATTATCCAAACAACGTTTACAAACAATGAGAGATGATGGATGGGAATTGTTAATTGATGAGCTTTTCTCTTTTGTGAAAAACATGAGATTGTAATTCCAAACATGGATGATGTTTATGTTGTTTTGGGGCGCTCAAGGTGTAATGTTGAACATCATACTAATATGCATAATTACAGAGTTGAACTTTTTTATTGAGTGATAAACAAACAACTTCATGAGCTTAACAATCGTTTCATGGAGACAAATATTGTGTTACTTCTTTGTGTAGCATGTTTGAATCCAAATAATTCTTTTCTTGCTTTTGACAAAGATAAGTTGGTTCGTCTTGCTTAGTTTTATTCATTAAAATTTTCTGAAGTTGATCTTATGGCACTTAAGAATCAGTTGGAGATTTATATAATTGATGTGCGGTCTGATAATGAATTTTTATAAGTTAATGGGATTGGTGGTCTTGCAAAGAAATTAATCCAAACGAAATGTTGTATATCCATTGGTGTATATGCTTGTAAAGTTAGCTTTAATTCTTCATGTTGTTACTGCAACCATTGAAAGAGCTTCTTAGCCATGAATCTCATTAAGAGTCGTTTGCTCGGTCGAATTGGTGATCAATGGATGAATGATTGTTTGGTTACTTATATTGAGAAGGAAACATACAATGAAAAAATCATGCAGCGGTTTCAGAATATGAACACCTGGCGAGAGCATCTATGATTTTGTGAAGACCTAAATGTAAGTACAATATTTTTGCTTTTGAAACTAAAGAATTTTTTTAAGAAACATGTGTTTGAGTTTATGTGGAAATACTATAATGATGTTTGATATAATATTTGGACGTTATATTACAATACTTTTTTTAACAATATAGATAATTGTTGTATAACTTTACGTTTTTTGTCATCGTTGTTCGCCTCCCTACTTAAGTATTCTGGCTCCGCCCTTGTTCCTACTGATAATGCCATATGCAGGGATGCCCCCCCGGGGGGGGTGTAAAAGCTAGCACTCGACAAATTTGAGGTGGTACTATCAAAATATGAGGAAGGATAGCTAAAGATGGCTCAGCTGCGTGCACTGACTTGTTAGGCAGTTGCTGTGCTTCATCTTTAAGGAGTAACATAGCCAAAAGTGAAGATTTTAAGTCATTGTGGTACCACAAAAAAAAATTGGTCCTGGATTATGGAAATAGTTACAGGTCAAAATTTTGCAAAAGAAAAGTGGTAGAATCTCAGCTAGGAATTACTGGGCAAAAAAAAAAAAAAGAAGTGGTAGAATCTCTGGTGCCATTCTCTGAAAGATGACTCTCCCAGTTTCTGAAGTATAGGAAAAGGGAAAAGTTTGGGCTTTGCATGGGAATGGATTCCTTATTGGTGTCTTGTGAAATTCAGCTGCTTTTACTTCTTGCATCTGCATCGGTGGTGGATATTCGAAACTTTTGTCCCTTGCCATGCTAATGCAATTACTTTCCCTCTCCCCTTTTCTTGCCTCCATATTGGTCTTCTCAGAAACTTGTCTTATTTTTGCTTGCCATGGTACCCCAGAACCCTTGTTTATTCTTCTTTTCCGTCTCAAAAGCCTCAGAGTTCTATTCCTCAATGGGCATAAAAATTGTAGTTGAGTCCCTTGTACACACTGTTGGCTGTATTGGGTTGTTCAGGCCTACATGCTTGAACATGCTCTCTGTCTCCTTGCCTGCTTGGACTCCACTCCTAGCATGCTTTGCATTTTCAATGGTCTCCAAACTATGATTCAATTTCAACCCACACCATTTCAAAGCTACCAAATGCTTCGTGCACATTCTAGTACTGGTTAGCCATTTAGTTTAATAACAATCAAATAGTCTTATGTAGGATACACAGACAAGTTATTAAATGCTAAAAACAAAACAGAGTGAAGATAATGGTAGGTTCAATCTCTTCATCTTTAATGGTCCCCAAGTAGTTGTTTTTGTTTGAACATTTGCCTTGAACAACACGATTTATGCCTTCATAGATGTGGGACTTGCATCCTATCCAACGTGGAGGAGGAGGTTTGTATATGTTTGCTAGCTCTTTCATGATCAGCTTTCTGGTTATTGCACCCCTCTTGCAAATAGTTACCATGCCTATTGACATAGCATGAATTAGGGAAATTTGTCTGCCAATTTGGACTCAATTCTCATCTGAAAGGGTTACAGCAATGAGGAAAGGTTCTTTACATGAAATAGAAAGGTTTTAATATTAGTTGAACTGGCATAGTGCCATACCATGTTCCTGTTTTCTGGTTTCTTCATCGCTGGCTGTGATTATTTTTTTTGGCGTGGTGGTTAAATATTGTAAATGATTGTGTGCCGTAACCTGTGTACACTCTTGCTTGTGTCTCTGTGTGACATACACAGATGGGGCCCTCACCCCAACACCAATGTATCTAAACTTAGTACACCAAGTGTTACCTGAAGTTTACTTTCGATTCGTGGGAGGAACAGGGGCGGATTTTTTTTTTTTTTGGGGGGGGGGGGGGGGGGGGGGTGTTCAGCCCTGCCCCAGATCTGCAAGTGCCAGGCAGATCTGGCCCATTTGGGAGGTGGAGGGCTGAAATGTTCATGGATCTGGGGGCCAGCCCTCCCCCAGATTTGCTCCTAGATCCGCCCCTGGGATGAAGTCATATATCCCTGGCTTTTTAGTAAACTATTGATATGCACGGGATTATGATGGTCTTTCTGTTGTTTTGTTCGATGTGTGTTTTTGTGTTGTAGATCTGCAAGGCTCCCCTGAATCCACTTAACCTTGTAAATTTGCAGATTCTTCTTAATCCACTCTATCTGCCTGGTTCTCGGGTAACCTCTTCTCAATTTGACACAAAAGTTCGAGCCCTAGCAAGGAAATATCTATGAGCCATCTTCATATCCACCAGAGAGGGCGGGGGCAGCAGAGCATGGTGGGTTACTGGAGCGGGGTTGCACATTCGTACCAGTTGAATACTTCAATCTCTATGAGGCTTCTTCATCTGTCATTTGGTTGTAGTATCAAGGCAATGTGTCTTGTGGCTTTTTACAATCACTTAAGAGATCATCCTAGTTTTAGGTCTTCATTTAGACGTTTAAGTTGGCTCATCCATCTTGATTGGATTTTTTCATTGTGTTTGTTTGGCAATGACAATGCGGTGGTGGTTTTCTTTGTAAATATTCTCTTTCATTTTCTCATGCTGGGGCTTGAATTTTTTGTTATTGTTATATGCACCTATGTGGTTTATTTTCAATGTTATAGTATGGCTTTTCTTTTCAATAATCTCTTCCCATTAGATCAAAAAATGCGTTTAAGAAAATAAAACAGACACACCCAAACCACAAAACATGTAGTAAAATAGCAGATCCATCCGTTCATTCGTGTCAGGGAAACACCTGATATTTGACTTGGTCATAGCAGCAATAACCTGCAACAAAATGCATGTGCACATGCCCCATGGTGTAGATCAACTTGCAAAGAAAGAATTGTTGGGGTGTTATTTTTTGGGTCTTTAAATTTTGTGTTCGAGCCCTATTCAAGAGATAGTTTAGTAGGTAAGGAGCAATTCTAAAAAATAAAAAATATTTGCCGCCTTTACATTTACAGTTGTATTAGAAGTCGAAATTTGCTTGCTAGATTTCTTGATTTATCTCTCCTGTTGAAATTGTAGAGTGAAATAATAAAGGGCGCTTTTGATGGTGTGTTAACAAAAAAAAAATACATGTACACATGTTGAGGACCTGTCAGGTTTGATATGAATGGGAGACAATATTTTGTGATTGCCATATATCACAAAACAAATATATGATTTTATGGAGTGGTGGGTAAATTAATTGTTATTCTTAGATGAGGTATATTTATTGAGTTTTTAATTTTTAAATAATGTTATGTTATTAGTTAATTAAATATTGTAAAATACAATATATATCATTAATCAATCATATTATTTAGATATTAAAAATAAAATAAATTTATTGCATCATAAGACAATAGTTAATATTATTTTTTTATGCGTCATACAGTAATCGCGACTTATTTTCAAATAAAGTATATTTATTGTAACTTATTTTCAGTTTAAAAACATTCTTATTATTTGACAGTATTGTGTCTTGTAATATTTCTGGCATTCATATTAAAAAAGAGAAAAAAATCCATCTGGTACCTTTAAAAAAGTACTAATTTAACATTCATATTCAAAAGAGAGAAATTTCATCCCTTACCTTTGAGGTTTAGAATAATTACAAAAATTATTTTCGATATTTGAAAAATTGCAATAGGTATCCTTGAAGTTTAATATTATGTTGCAAGTTTTTCCTTTATCATCAGTTAATCTCTCTAAATATTATGAAAATTACTAAATTACCCTTAATATATAAAAACCTCTCTTTCATTTCCCTTCCTTTCTCCCTCCTATCGCTCCCACAACTGCAAACTTCAGTGCTCATATTCCTTTACTATATCAGCTCAACATCACTTTTTTTTGGTCAAGTTTTCACCATTTTCTCTTTATATGTATGTGTTTTGGGTTTGACAAAACCCAAAACACACACACATATAAAGAGAAAACCCAGATTTCTTCTTATTGTTTTTCTTTTTCTTTTTATTTTGGGTTTGACAAAACCCAAACGAATTTAGATTCTAATTACTTATTCTTCTTCTTTTGTCTCACTATTCTAGTTCCATCAAACTCAAATTGCCAATAAAGGTTTATCTCTCTCTCTCTCTCTCTAATTTTTTCTTTTCTCTCTTCTTTGAACCTAGATCTAGCTTCAAGATGAAGCTAAACAATAGCCCAAAATTTGCTGCAATAAACTTGGGTTCATCAAATGCCAAAACAAAACCTACTAAGTTCATTGCCAACTGATGATAAACCTGGTGGGTTTCATGTCGTGCAAAGGTTGTTTGTCTTTGATACAAAATTAGAGACATAATTCTACTCTCTCTACACAAAACATACGTAATCTATCTACGATTCAATTTCTAAGTGGAACAAAATGGTAAAAGATAGACAATTTTTCATCTGTAATAGCAAAAAAAATCTTTGATACAAAATATGAAATTTGTCTCTAATTCATCTCTAATTCCATCACCAGATAAAAAAAAAAAAGTTAAGAGACAAAATTCTTTTATTATTTTAATAAAATAGTTTTTGTTATTGTAATATTATTATTTTTTGAATAGAGACGAAATTCTGTCTGTTTCTTATTAAAATATTATATTTTTTTAGTAGAGACAAGAATTGTTTTTTATATCTTTCATATTATTTTTTTTAAATAGAGACAGAAATTTGTCTGTCTTTGTTCAAAATATTAATTTTTTAAATAAGCATAAAATATTTAGAGACAAAAACAATTTTGTCTCTAAATCAAAGATTTTTTTTATTATTTTAATATTCTTTTTTATTAGAGATGGAACTCTAAAGGGAAAAAATTATATTTTACTTTTTAATATTATTTTTTTAAAATAAATTGAATTGTTTTCGTCTCTACTCAGAAAATATTTAGATATAGAATATTGTCCATCTATGTTCAAAATATTTTTTTTATTAAAGACGGAATTGATTCGTAGACAAACAAAAAAAAAATGTTTTTATTTTTTATTTTTCTATCATAAATTTTAATTAATATATATTAATTTACATTATAAAAATTCATTGTCTACAATTAGGAAAAAAAATTACACAACAATATTAACATGAGTTTATAATAAAAATGAATAAAACTCAATATTAAATTAGAAATAAAAAATTATTATAATGCCTTAACAAAATAATAAATGATACATGGTATTGAATGGAAAAACAATGATTGATTTGTATTTAGACAGTAGACATTAACTTCTTTTTACATATCTCAAATCATTATTATATTTTTAATATTTAAAAACAAAATAAAAACACTTTAGTTGGTTTTACGGCTTAAATTGACATGGTTTTTTTTTTTTTTTTTTTTTGAGTTAAAAAATGAAGGTGAGGCAACCAAGGTAATGACTCCCCTCTAGCCATAATCATAAGTCATTTTTACTAAAAAAAAATATTTGATTTGAGCAGTTGTCTAGAAAGCAAGCATGTCACTTTGGCATGATGTTTTTTGTGAAATCCCAAGTGTTCGTGCCCTTGATTACGCGCATATTGAGCTTTTGGCCCTCACACAACGAGAATCAAACTCGCAATACATCGGATTGATACCGACATATTAGTTATCTGACCGCTTGATTTATGTCCTGAAGGCACAAACTTATCACTTTAGTCTCACTATAGTGCACAAGATTGGACCTTGTATCCATAATTTATTTTAGTATCATAAGTCTAAGACATTCTACAAACTAAATGAGTACAAAATTCAAAATCCAAACCTCAAAACATTAAAAAAAACTCACACCAGTTAACTACACCACACCCAAAACTAGCCTAGTTTGGCCATCCAATCACTTCAACCCTAATTTACCAAAAAAAAAAAAAGACTGAAATTTTGTGAATTGCAATTTTTTATCCTTAACTATACTGTTTCTCAATTCAACTATTTGAATTTGCAGATCCAGCCCCATTTTGAAAACAATCTGAGGACTTTTGTACAGTTGTCCAATCAATAATTTTTTTTTTTTGGGGTCCATTATAACACCTTTGGAATCCACAATACAGAGTAAAATGACCATTATGTTTGAGGAGGATGGACACTTCAAGGCGATAAGAGTGACCCATAGAGCATGAAGTTCTGTTCAAAAATCACTTGGTAGATCTTCCAACAAAGGAAGAGGAGGAAATTCAGGAGGAGTATATGTAGAATAGATTAAAGCTCAGATCATTTCTGGTGACTTGTGGCTTAATTAAAGTGAATATCCAATGGAGGGAAAGTTCAAGATTGGTTAGAGGATGATGGAAGATGCTAATGATTGGAAAATTTTGACTGCTTTGAAAATTTCCAAAAGTATATTCGTGATTTGGAGCAGTGGAGGATGCAGAAAGAACAATTGAAGCAGACTAAAGAGAAGAACCATTATGCAGTTTGGAAGTTGATGAAAGTAGGTTGCTGCCAGAGTACTTGCTCAAATTCACTGGTGTAATTATTGCATTAAGATCCAAGAAATTATTGGAACATACAAATCAATTGGAGAAGAGGGCTTTGTGGCGGAGATCTTTGAGGACTACAATTTATAATTGCAAGAAAAGCAAAAGAGAATGAACATAAGAGCGAAATGAAATAGGCTTAGATGGAGAAAGAAAAAAGGAGAAATAAGATAGTAAAAATAGAGATTAGATAAAGAATAGTGGCCAATCTCTATAAGTTCTTAGAAACAAGAACTCTTTCATGGAGAGGAGAATTGTCACGACCCTAAGGATATAATAGTAATTATATATTATATATATTTCTTTTTAATTGTATTTTGTTGTTGTAGCAGTTTGTACCTTTCAATTGTATTGCAACTGAAATGATATAACAACCTATAAATAAGTTGAACCAATTAGAAAATAAAAGTTGTTGAAGGATAATAGAAATTTATTTCTCACTCAAAACTTATCTGATCTCTCTCCAGATTCTCTCTAATTCTCTCTATTTTGTTTGATTTTCCCCTCGATTCTTTTGATTTCTCCCTCCATTTATGTTCTCTCTTTCTCTGAATTTCTTCTAAATTCCTTTTAAAACTCTAGGTCAAACCTATGTTCATGACATTTCATTAACAACCTTCTTTGCTTCCTTTCTTAACTCTAGGTCAAACCTATGTTCAACAATATTTTGACTGCTTTGAAAATTTCCAAAAGTATATTCGTGATTTGGAGCAGTGGAGGATGCAGAAAGAACAATTGAAGCAGACTAAAGAGAAGAACCATTATGCAGTTTGGAAGTTGATGAAAGTAGGTTGCTGCCAGAGTACTTGCTCAAATTCACTGGTGTAATTATTGCATTAAGATCCAAGAAATTATTGGAACATACAAATCAATTGGAGAAGAGGGCCTTGTGGCGGAGATCTTTGAGGACTACAATTTACAATTGCAAGAAAAGCAAAAGAGAATGAACATAAGAGAGAAACGGAATAGGCTTAGAAGGAGAAAGAAAAAAGGATAAATAAGATAGTGAAAGCAGGGATTGGATAAAGAATAGTGGCCAATCTCTGTAAGTTCTTAGAAACAATAACTCTCTCATGAAGAGAAGAATTGTCACGACCCTAAGGATATAATAGTAATTATATATTATATGTATTTTTTTTTAGTTGTATTTTGTTGTTGTAGCAGTTTGTATCTTTCAATTGTATTGCAACTGAAATGATATAACAACCTATAAATAAGTTGAACCAATTAAAAAATAAAAGTTGTTGAATGATAATAGAAATTTGTTTCTCACTCAAAACTTATCTAATCTCTCTCCAGATTCTCTCTAATTCTCTCTATTTTGTTTGATTTTCCCCTCGATTCTTTTGATTTCTCCCTCCATTTATGTTCTCTCTCCCTCTCTCTGAATTTCTTCCAAATTCCTTTTAAAACCCTAGGTCAAACCTATGTTCATGACATTTCATTAACAACCTTCTTTGCTTCCTTTCTTGCCAAAACATATATCTTCAAATTTTCTTCATTGCTACATGTATGTGTAAAGTCTTGTAGCAAGCTTTCTTGCTTTGATTTTTCTTATACATCTTCATTCCACCACCAAAACTCTTTTGATTTGAAGTTTGGCCTTTGACTCTCCTAAATTCATTTTTGACATATTTTGAATAGCAGAATCCATCCCAATCCATAGTTGTTCGCCCTTTCTTTTTACAATCCAATCTCTTTACTATATACTTTATCATTAACAAAAATTTGTTTTCACCTTTTAAATCTCTTGGACTTCGTTTCTTATCACTCTTTCTCTTCCATTATTTGATATGGACACCAAGAACGGTACGCCTATGCAGTGTGAATAGACATTCTCCTGGTATAGTTGAAAATTAAAAACAAAAAAACACAAAGCAAGGTCATTAAGAAATTGATAGAGACAGAATCTAGGGAGACTCATTAGCTAAGCCATTCACAAGTAGATCATTTCATACACTTCTTGATGCAATCAATGTGTCATATAAGTTGAGTGAGACACAGAATAACTCCTTTTGAACTTTACTTTCTAATAAATGGAAAATTAACTTGAAAAAAGGATTAAATGCTCATATTCACGCATAGAAAGTGGAAGCAAAGAATAAATCATACTTTGACTGCAGCATCAACTTCAGCTTCATTCATATATAGGAATGTCACCTGCATGGGCAGCCCAGTTGGTCAAGAAGGGGGCACAAAGTGCCTTTCGGGGTGAATCTTGGACAATGATCGGGGATCGAGTCTTGCAAGCGGCAGTGTGAGGGTACCTCTCTCCAAAGTGAGGGGGGACTTCTTGTGTGCGGTGAGCACGGGTCTAGCCCCTGTGTCCGGCTGGGTCACCATGATTAACTCCCCCACAGTCTATCGGGCTGGGTGTGGGGGGCGCCCGGAGTGAGCATTTCACCTTTTGGACAATATATAGGAATGTCACTCCGGCTGACAATCATAAAACAAGCTGTACTAGCCACGTTAGTGGTCTTCTACACAGTTACAAGCAAGCTTGTTTTGCCTGCAACAGATTAGAAAAGATAAGGTCACGGGCGGATTTAGGATTTTTTTACCTAGGGGGGTTCAAAACTTTTTTCCAACTGTGAGATTCACCAATAGGAGAAAAATAAAAAGATTGTTCCTTCCGACTTAAAGGGACAGAAAACGGGCTTGCAACGACAGAAAACAAGCTCTAGTAATCAATCCATCGGGGAGTGGCTGACACCTATAAATACTCTGACGTTCAAGTAAATAAGAGAATAAATTGACAAAGTATCTTAAAAAAGAACATGTATTGCCTCTTGATAGAGCTAGCTTATATAGAAAAATGAGAGATCCTCCTGCATGCATGCTTGCATCATGCATTACAGGGTGATGAGACTAGATATTCGACGCCAATAGGGTTCTCTAACGATGGCATGGTGCTTAGTCTGCCGACAAAACCTTTATTAAATATGGATGAGATCTGCTATTAATGAGAATGAGATTTGGAGTGAGAGCAAGAGTACCTAACATGCAGTTGTAATGATATTGTTGTAGGTTGGCGCAAGGCCAAGATCAAGTCAAGGCTAGGCCAAGATTGGGCCGTGGGTCAAGGGTCGAGATTAGGCCGGTACGGTCTAAAGACAAAAATAAAAGTTTAACGAGCTTTACATGCATATTTAACATAATTCATTAACTTAAAAAGAGAAAGTAAAAAATTCAAAAAATATGCAATATAAATATCTTATAAAATTACTTAAATCATAATATGTGATTTCTCAAAAGATCAAACTTGTTGATAGATATCCCTGTATTAATACTTAGAGCAATCTCTTTCTCAATGTATTTCGTGATCTTTTACCAAATGTCCTTAGCAGAAGTAAATTTCTTTATCCATATCTTAAATGATGTGTTGACTTTTTAATAGATGAAATGAAGATATTCAATAGAGATGATCTCTGGTTAGTCAAAATAAAAACAGAGATGATCTATGCGATTCTGCCCCTTTTTTAATCAATGCAAATTTCAAATAATGTATAAAAAAATAATAAGCAACAAGCAAGTGGCCTGGATCCGGCCCTGTGACTAAATTAACATTTTATTATGATTATAAACTATTTTATAATTACCTATTGGATTTCTCTGTTTCCGGAGACCGGCCGTCTACGGGAGAGAACGACGAACATGAAGATATTTGGGAAGCACGTATTTCCGCGCCAAATCGTACTCTTCAGTTCAGCGTATGTAATCGTCCGTCCAATCCCATTCATTTCATCCATCCGTCTGATTTGATTTCCCCTTCCTCTATCTAATCTAATCTCGAAGAACGCGTTTGTGAATTTCGGAAACAGGCTCCTGTTCTTGGCTTCAACCACGTACGATGTACACAGATCCATCAAGAACAACCAAACGCCCCCTTCTCCGGAGCAGATGCAAGCCCTCAACGATTACATCAAGTCCGCTCGCCGATCTCCTTGATCGACGGCGTAGAGTTCTCCACGTCTGCTGCCTCCGTTTCCGGCACAGCCAATCCAGGTTCCAATCTCATCAACCGTTTCCAATTAACTTTCATCTGTAGTAAAACTAGAACACCATACAGATGGATAGATGTTGATTACAATAGATATTATATATATATATATTGTGTTGTATACTTGTATGATCGGTGATGTTGATGGCGAAACAAGAGATTCTGCCATGGATCTGACAAAGTCACAATGGATTTAACCGACTAAAATGACGGATTTCGTTCATCCAGAGAGAGAGAGAGAGAGGATACGAATTACGATCGGGTGGAGAGCATGAGAGGGCCAACATTACGTGAGGCCCAAATGTTGGGCCAACTTCGATCGATTGTTTTTTCTTTTCCAGATTTTTGTCTTTTTAGTAAATGGAAAATGATGTTGATTGCTTGTTAATTTATTTTTATTTTCTAATATTTTTTTTATAATACAAAAATCAAAAAAGCCTCAGTACACAGTGCCTTCGGCGGTGATAGTCACCTTCTCCCTATAAACTGCAGATTTGGCTAACACAGCAAGCAAGTCGGGACAGGTAAATTCGGGTCAAAACCTGTGCCCTGACTTCTCAATTAACAATAATTTATACAATATCGTGTTGTTTTGAATTTGAACACACAACATTGATATACCCAACACTTGAATCTCGTGTGTAAGACGACTTAAGCTACTATGAGAAGTTCATTTTCTAACATTTTCAAAAATCTTTTTTTTTATAAATAACATTTTGAAAAACCTTATACAAAATATAGTCATAAATAAAAGTTATTGAAGTTCTTATCTTATAGCCAACTCCACTTAATGAAATTAAAAATTGATACATAGTTCTTATTTGGTAAAATTACAAAACAAAAAAAAAAAAGAAATAAAATTGTCATCTAAGAAGGTGATCTATATATTTTAATTTATTTTAATATGACACAGAAATAATGAGATAAAAACTAGATATATTATTGTTTTATGACACGAGAGGGGTTGGGTTGGGTTACTCTTGCAAAAATGAGAAAATAATAATACTTGGGCATGTTATAAAATATTTTTGTGGGTTGAATCTATGGAGGGAATGACAAAAATACATTACAACATAGGAAACATATACAATGCAAAAGATGGCTAATTGGTTTATTACCGAATATTTGGTTTTTAAAAGGAATCGTTCTACAGGGCCAGACAGTCTTACCAAGCGCCTCACAGAATGAGAGCAAAATCATGAATTTACCCCCGTCTACTTTGCAAATTTGCAAAGCGAGCCATTGCCCCCGCACGTGCTCTCTCGTCTCCCATCCCATGGTCGTCGTCGTGCCTTGTTGCAGTCGCCTTGCCTCGTCTCCCTACCATCGTCGCCTCGCCTTATCGACAGTTGATGCAACGATTGTCGACAAGGCAAGGCGGCGATGGCAGGGAGGTGAGGTAAGGCGACGGCAACGAGGTGCGACAACGAGACAGCGACCATAGGAGTGGAGACGAGAGAGCACGGACGGAGCAATCCATGAGAAGGGAAAGGAGAAAGCAATGCGTGAGGACAAAATTATCTTTTTTTCCCCTCTTAATAACCTGATTGGTAAGCTTGTCGGGTTCTCTTAGACTTTCCCTTTTAAAAGAGGTTGTGGGCGTGGATGTGCAGCCTAATTGGTTAAATGAATTAACATGAATTTAATTGATATATATAATCTTTATGTTGGAAATCAAGTGAGATTCAGTTATTTCCAAGAGTGTGACCCACAATGATCTTTACTCAAGACAAAGAAACCTTATTATGCCATCAAAATTCATTTAATATTTTATTTATGATAAAATATTCTCTGCCGTCGGTAACTCCTAATTGCCCATTTAAAATAATAATAAATTTAAGAAATTTATATTTAAAAGATATAGACATAAAAAAAACATGTTTTTTAATATTTATTAAATGAATATAAAAATGAACAAATAAGCAATCTATTTTGGGTGAACATTCAGTTAATTCCATAACATTTAAATCAAATAAATTAAACATTTTTTAAAAATCAAACTAAATCAATCGAATAATTGCTTAAATAAAAAAACTAAAAAAATTAAAATGCAAACAGATAAAAATAATTTAAATAATAATGAATATTATTTCAATAAAAATAAATATTATTCAATTAAAAAAAATTATTACTCAAATAAAAATAATATTATTCAAATAAAAAATTTCTCACAATCAATTAATAATTTGAACACGAAGATTTTAAGCAATTTAATTATTTTGATTTTCTTTAAAGGAGATCGATCTCCAAATTGTGAATCAAATTGTCAATTTTAACTTATTCATTTCAATTATTTTAGTTTAACCGAAATTTTATTCACCCTCATCCTAATCATAAAATTTAATCTCCACTGCACAAGGAGTTTATTTAGTCCTACATAAACTTAATTCTCGTGCACTTCTAGAGATTCCATAGTGTAATGGAACTGATGTATAAAGATATCATTAAACTTCACAAGATCAGGGTTTACCACGTGTATTTGTGAATCATTTCTTATACACATCATTAATCAATTATTTTGGAGGTTGCTACACTTCAAAATCATACAGCTAAGCAAGAAGGAATAACCCCCCAAAAAAAGAAAAAACAACAATAATAATTGAAATAGAGGGAAACATCATCAGGTGGAAGATTACAGACCATGTGAAGGAGTCACTTAGGCACAGCATGAGGCAGCCCGGGTTCCTTCTGCTGGTCTATCCACAAGAACCATTCCTGCTGGGTTCTGAGCAGGCTGAGCTCTGGGCAACCTCTTGGCTATATTTACAAAAAAGACAAATAATTCCAGTAAGCAGGTCAGATTTTCACAGAGAAAATCACAATGTCAAGAACATAGATGTGTATGATAAAACCCCCGGGCAGCAATCTCATATATTAGTGGCATGACGAAAATATTAACAAGCTTCAACATCACATCTAGCTTTGAGATTGAAAGAATGACAAGCGCAATTTTGTTTCGCAGGTGATAACATGATTGTTAATTATATATTTGCACATCTATTGTCACCTGCCATGGGAAGAAGCAAGCAAAGGGGGAGAGAGAGAGAGAGAGAGAAAAGAATCACTAATTTCCCGGTTAGCACAAGTTGCCTATACTTCTTTAAACCTATAGCCAAACACCATTAGCTACGCAAGTTAACCACCCAAAAGGTGGAGGGGAGAAAAACAAAGCAAGACAGGAACTCTCTATGAAAGTGGTCTAGGCATGCGGGCTGAGTCTTCAGGCAAACTTGCAGTTGAGCTCAAATATGTTTATCTACATCTGGTCCTTGTCAATTGTCAGTTGCGATGCACTAGGTGTGAGATTACCCCTTTCAACATGCCCTGCCTCCTACAAGAGGCTAATCTTTCATTCAAACCCTCCAACTCTCTCTCCCACATTACCTTAGCCCTATAGGAAGAACCTACAGGCTATTCAGAAAAGTTAGGTGTAGAATCAACCCTACCACACCCCCAACCATAAAAAGCTAGCTGTTCCACAAGTGAATACGCAGACCAGACGAAGGAAAAAAAAAACAGCGCGCACACACAGAGAGGTTAGGGACCTAAACTCCCTCACTTAGGACCCACAAAATAAAACAGTACTATATGCAACCATCAATATTAAACAAATTGTCGCAGTTTCAGAACACAAATAAGTACTTCCAAAATTTGAGTATGACCAACTTCAGCAGTACATCACTATGAACTCTTTATGTGGCGCACATATAACATTTATATTTGCTGAGTATTTGTAGAAGAAACCTATTTGGAGTATCCACACCTTATAGGATTCACGCTTTATTTTTGCTTTCCAGGGAAGGGTAATCAAAGAGTCCACTAAGCCAAGTATCACCAAATGCATGAACAAAAAATTATCCACAAGGTAAATGGTCTCTGCTTGTGACTATTCCACCGACAGCAGCCTTAGATATAACAAACTGCATTAACTGCATAAATGACGAGTACCTATCCCTGCTACCGTATTCCTAGTACCTAGACTTTCAAAGCCTTCACAAACACCTTTGCAAGGTTTAGCCGTCAGTTCTTTCAAGGCCTCAAAATCCGGCCCTATACAACCCACACCATCAAAAACTTCATTTATATATATGTGAGTGTGTGTGTGTGTGTAAGACATCATATTTATTTCAACAATATTCGTGGTGCATTTTTTCCTTTATCAACTTAGGTCACATAACAACCCAAGAATCACACTACGGCCGTTTGGTAGGCAAATTAGAAGGTGGTAATACCACCTCAACTGGGTATTACATCGTTTGGTACAAAAAGTAAGAAGGGATTAACTGATTTCTGGATAAAATAGTCCCACTGAAGTGGGATTATATAAATAATCTCTTCTCCACCACCGCTGATCTTCCACTGCCACCAGCCACCTCCATGCTTCTGATTTCTTCTTCTCCCATAATTGATTTCTGCTTCTTCCAATTTCTTCCACTGATTTCTTTTTGCAGATCAGATTTCAGCCTTCGATTTTCTTTCAGATCTGGCTCCATGCTGCTTCTGCTTTCTTCCTCAGATTTCTGCTTCTGATTTCTTCTTCCAGAAGATCAACGTTCTACTTTTCTTCTTCCCACAATATATATATCTCTATAATATTAATTTTTCTCAACGTGATGAAACTAGATTGATGGGTTCATCTCAATTTTTTTTTATTTTAAAAATTTTATATTATATTTGTATATTATTTATTATATTTATATATATAATGTTTTCCGTGATGATATATTTAGATATATAGTTTTTGTAATCACTGTATATTTTATGTAATCTAAAAATATATTTTTTTATAATTATAATATATTTTTGGGCAAAAGGACCAATTGGTCTTTTGGCAATTAATTCACAGCAATACCTAATCCACAATTTGACAAACCAAACATGGGATAGGTATAAGACTAGGGTTATACCTCCTTTACCAAAGGTGGGATACTGACTCTAATCACTATTTTATCAAAGGTGGGATACTTACTCTAATCACTATTTTATCTCATCGTTAAATTTACCCCATTACTATTTAATTCAAATACCAAAAGGGCTGTAAATGAGATAGCCAATGTGCTAAAAGAACGAACAAGTGGGTGGGCGGAACATAAACAGACCTACATAGACATGTATGAATGTACTAGTTAAATCAGAGCATTGTTTTTACATGGCAAACAAATTCAGCACACAGTAACCTTTCTACCTGACTAGACCATAACAATCTCAGGATAATAATATTTTAGAGAAGTAAATTATAGATATTTGCTGAACCACCAACCCACTTTGAACTGAGCCCTAAGTGTTGATCAGGATCAAAGACCAAAAGGGGGAAATGCAAATTTCTGAATTTAATTCAGCAATTGCAAAAAGAATTGCTCGAAGACAACGAGCTTTCGCCTTCAAAACAAATGCTAAGGTTGGAGTGACTTCTATTGAAGATAACATACATGAAACATGATTAAAATGGCTTGCTCATATAAGAAGAAGAATAACAGATACTCATATGATAAAAGTGGATGGAATGGAACAAGTTTTCAGCAAAAGAGATACGGGAAGACCAAGAAAAAGCAAAAAACATGGTAGGGGACTCTTTAAGTATTATGAGTTATAAAAGCCTTGCAAAAGGTAATGCCATAGATAGAAATGATTAGCATGTTAGAATTCATGTAATTGACCCCACTAGTGGAATTAAGGCTTAATATGTTATTGTAACTTGATAAAATATTCCTTCCATCTCCTTTAGATCATCCTCTCATTTATTAGCATCTTTTAATCTTTATCTTTTATGCACTGCACTTGGCTCAAATCTCTTTGTTTTTCTTTCTCTTACTTTAACTCATATATATATATATATATATATACCCATGTGGGTACAAATTTACCCATGTTTTTTACCTTACTTCAGCAACTGCCTTCTATAATTTTTTTTGGGCCAAAACATACATGTTAAGATTTTTCTCATAAGTTTTTAGATGAGTTTGTTGTCAATAATTTTAATACGGCATCCACCTATCAGCTCAAGCAAAATTTAAATAGTTGCACATGATTAGCACAATTGTACAGAAAAATCTAGCCACATCTAAGTAAGTGTGTTGAGAATATAAATAAAAATATACAAGATAAAAATAACCCTTCTTTACCAGCATAAATTAATAAATGGGCTAATAGTTAATAATTTCACTCAAATATTTGCAAGAACTAAGACAACCCCAAATTCCACTTTTTCTTGCTCAACAATTGCTCGATACTCATCCTTCTGTCACTTGGTTGCAGACCCTAAAACCCTAATTATTCTTTCTTTTTTTTTTTTCAAATGCTACCAACAATAAATTTGGGCTCACAACTTCTAGGAGAATACACGAAGAAACCAACACTAGAACACTCTGAAAAGCTTAAGGAGTAATATCTTTCAACAACAACAACATATCTAGCCTTTATCCCACTATGTGAGGTCGGCTACATGAATTCTAGATTTCCATGTATTTCTATCTTTTGTCATATCTTCATTGAGATCCATACACTTCATATCAAACTTTAATGTCTCCCTCAAAGTCTTCTTAGATCTGCCTCTACCTCTTTTTTTGATTAATTGTTCCATTTCATCAACTCTTCTCACAGGAGCGTCTCTTGGTCTCCTTCTCACATGACCAAACCATCTTAGTCTAGTCTCTCTCATCTTCTCTTCTATTGGCACTACTCCTATCTTATTACGAATAACTTCATTTCTAATTTTATCTTTTCTTATATGGCCGCACATCCATCTTAACATCCTCATCTCCGCTACACTCGTTTTTTGCTCATGTTAGTATTTGACTGTCCAACATTCTGAGCCGTACAACAAAATTGGTCTTATAACTGTCCTATAGAATTTTCCTTTCAATTTTAATAGGATTTTATCATCACATAACACCCCCGATGCATTTCTCCATTTTAGCCAACCTACCTTAATTCTATATGTGACATCCTCGTGAATTTCTCCATCTTTTTGAATTACTGATCCCAAATATCGAAAATGGTCTTTTCTTTGTAAGATTTGGTCTTCCAATTTTATTATAACATCCTCCACTATTGCATTCTTACTAAATTTACATTCCATATATTCTATTTTCTTTCTGCTTAATTTAAATCCCTTAGATTCTAAATTGTTTCTCCATAACTCAAGCTTAGTGTTCACTCCTTCTTTTGTTTCATCCACCAACACTATGTCGTCTGCAAATAGCATACACCATGGCACCTCTGTTTGAATATCTTTAGTGAGTTCATCCATTACTAAAGCAAATAAGTATGGACTTAGTGCAGAACCTTGATGCAATCCTATTGTAATTTTAAACGGTTCAATATCCCCTCCGCATGTTCTGACCCTTGTCTCTGCACCATGATACATGTCCTTAAGGGCTTGTATATAGGCTATTCGGACTCCTTTCTTCTCTAAAACCCTCCATAATACTTCTCTAGGGACCCTATCATAGGCCTTTTCTAGATCTATAAATACCATATGTAGGTCCTTCTGATTATCCCAATACATTTTCATTAGGCGCCTCAGTAGGTATATAGCTTTCATTGTTGACCTACCGGGCATGAAACCAAACTGATTTTCTAAGACCTCTGTTTCTTTTCTGAGCCTCTGCTCTATTACTCTCTCCTAGAGTTTCATGGTATGGCTCATTAACTTAATTCCTCTGTAATTTTCACAGTTTTTCTTTCATGGTAACAAAAAATTCTATGATTCTTTTAAAAATTATAGGAACATATTAACCTAACAATACAAACTTATTTGTTAATATGTATTGCGTACATGCAAATTTCATAATTTTCTATTGAATTTCATGTACTGTTTCTAAAAGCAAATAGAAGTTATGCACATTGTTGGTCCTCCGAGAGGCAAGACCATGTCAGGCTAGGTGAGAAATTAGCCATTGTCATAACTAGTCAGATCTTTGTTCAATGAAGCCCATTTGCCTTATAGAAACCTCAAGTCACAGAAACCTGAAACTAAGGCTAGCTCATATATATTCATTTGAAACCTGTATTGAAGATACAATTGTTTAATTCAAAAAATGAAAAAATAAATAAATGCACAAAAGGGTACTTATTAGAGAAACATTTATCAAGGAAAAATAACACCCCACAAGTATGTACAGATCTTAACCTATACCTCAGAAAAATAAATAGAAAGAATAAAAAAAAATGCACAGCATGCTAAGTAGTTTTGTTTAATATAACTCTAAAGGTTGCCAAAGGGACAAGATATTGCGTAATTTCTTCTGGTTACAAGAGATCAATGAACTTTTACAAGTAGGATCATTAAATCAGTTTGGGCATTGACTTTTTATCCTAGATATTTGATGGAGTTGGCATAGGCAATTTAATTGCTAGATTTAGGCATGTAGGCTCTGCAGGTCCTTAGCGATCAAAACTGACATATGGCTGGATAGCAATGATTGCCTAATTCATTTCCAAGGTACAAATCTTGCAGTATTATTCCTAGCAGGTCAACTCCCGATAGCACCTCCCTCCAGCGAGTTAAAGAAAAAGGATAGAAAATGAGAAACAACAAAATTGGGTTAACCCTTTTCTGAATTTTCTTTTTTCTCAGACTTGGATCTAATGGTTGAGGACATCAAGATACAAACATGATTTTATGAATTCATGATTTTGGGTCTATGGATCTGCTATAAACCCTCTCATATTTTCTGCACTTCATTTACTGTCAGTGCAAATGATTACAAGTTACAAATGTCATGTCAGCTGGATCATTGAAAGTTCCTCCAAATTATAATGACAACACCAAGCAGACACATCAAGGCCCAAATGTTTTCTTCTCTTAATTGACCAAAAGCAGATAAAGAAAACTCTAACCTCTTAGATAGATCCTCAATATTACTCATTATTGTACAGGGGAGGGAAAGAAGTCTCACTTGTTCTAAAACAAGCAAAGCACTTATGATAGATATGAACTTTCTTTTGTAGTTCAAGGGAAGTCCCTTCAAATAAAAGATCCTCTAGCAGCCAGAGAGATAAGACACAAACATTGAAAGGATAATGATTCCCTCCTTGAAACATCAAGAAAAAAAATTTGATTGCCAACTCATTTTCAAAGCTCTAGCTGCTTCATGCTTGTAACACCCCGCTCTCCCCAGGGCGTTAGATAACGTAAGATTTTGAGAATATATTTTTTTTTTCAACAGAAACACAACACATAAACCGATCCCCGAAGATCCTGTTACACCTTCTCAGTATATCAACTTAGAATCATTAATAAACTAAGATAGATAAATCACCTCAAATGCGGAAGCTAGATCGAAACCTCAATAGAACATAACCTAAACCAATTCATTCATAATATAAAGTCAAACCGACGTTTTACATGACGTCATCAAAATAAACAGCATAACTAAAAACGACATACTATAACTATCCACTAATCACTGTCACTCCTCGGCAATCCCTTTTCCTTCGCACCGCTGCCTTCACCTGGAACGTTTGAATATTCCAGAGACATAGTCCACATTAGATGATTCATGATAAAATGAATCATCTAAGTGAGTTCAAAACACATTTTCATGAATGTATGCAAGACATAAATAAATTGACACAATCCGACAAGCCCTAGCCCAAGAGAATCACACACAGCGTTTAACCCAACCACGGGGAAAGAGCAATCTCTCTAAAGGCAACATCACCACACCGACACATTGACACAACACGGTCCTAGCTTAAGAGGGGCAAGGTCAACGCATCTTCCCAACACCTAGGGAACAATCGTTACCACTCCCGGCCCAGGAGGGTCACATCAACGTAGGAACCCAGCTTACTACAATTACGACGGAGATTATGTTCCCACTCAAAAGCATCCAGAATCCATTACCCAATCCCAACACAAATCCCATATGGACCACCAGTTGTCCTAGTGCAACTTCCCTGGCCATACGGCCTGGCACGAAAACCTAGGCGGCTATCCCGGCATGCACACCAGAACAAGATACCCCTATACATTATTCCGGCAACACCCTTGGGGAATTACGACACTATCCAGACAACATTCTCGGTTGACATCCCATATGAACACAAAACGCATGACAATGCCACATATTGCAACTCAATATATCATATAAACAACATTTCATAAAATACAATGCACACATATAAAACATTTAGGGACAAACCTCCCACATGAAACCAACCGTCACCGATTATCATTCGCATGCAACAAAACCATTTTGCATAAAATCACAACACATTTAGGTAGCACAAATACCAAGTTTTTAATGTAGAAACACTCACAATAAATCAAGTTTTGGGGGCGAACACTCACCTTGAACGTATTCGGAATGCCTCGATTCTCGTGCACGACCTCGATTTGCATGCCAAACCTCAAACACCCGTACTTTATACTCAACCTCGAGCCTCAACACTCCCTAAACATCATATTAATTTAAAGGAGCATCAAAATCCATTTTTCCTTAATTTTTCATAATTTCTTCTATTTTTCTCCTAATTTTCACCTCAATAATTCCAAAATAATTATCTCTTCAAACATTTTTCCAAATTTTTCAACATGATAATTCCTAAAATAATTTAAGAAAAATATTGAAACAAACTTCCAAAATTACCCCTGGCCCATGCGCCTTCACGCGTGTCTGCGCATGAAAGGTGGTGCGTACAGTCACACGCCGATCTTCTTCCTCAAATCCGACCGCTGGCGACTGCTCTGATGGCCAAACTAAGCATACCCCCTTCAAGCCCTTACCAAGTCGATCCCAACGGCACCAATTGCCGGCCAAAAGCTTACCGGAAAAGCCCCTGAACGGGCAGTTGTAGGTTGGCCTCCATCGACCGCCTCGTGTTTCCGGCCGAGCTTCAAATCCGTTTCAAACGCACACCAAATGCTCCAGAATCAATGCCCACACACTAAGGAGCAAAAGCCCCCTATTGGTTTCCCTCGATTCACCCTCAAACTCGACCAATTTTATGAAAAAATGTTGAAACCCTCAGCCTCCTTTTATAGCCAAAAACCGACCATCTTTTGACCAATCACCGGCTAAGGCTTGGCCCCCAAGCCTTTAGGCGTTGTATACAACCTTCCCCAGCCCTTCTTCGGTCGTCCTGTCGCAAAAAATAGCCTCCACGTGCAGTGGCAATGCGGCAGCCATTTTTGCAGTGTTCACAATGCTTTTTGTTTTATTACACTTTGGCCCCTTGTTTCTTCCAAATGCCATTTCGGCCATTTCCAAAGCACTCTTAATCTTTCCAATACTACCATTAAGGCCCACAATTTTTGTACTCTTCATTTCATCCTTGAAATTCCCAAAAAATTATCCTTTTGACCTCCCTCGAACAAAATTAGTAAATTACACTTTGACCCGATTGATTGTTTTGACCCTAAATCCCTTCGTTTCAACCCGAAATCGTTTTGAGGGTTGTTTCATATATAAAATCTAGGTCCTCAAAATACTCTGTTGACTTTTCGGAAGTTTCCTACGTCAATTCGATTTTTCAGCCTAATCCACAACTGTACCAAAAACCATTCCCGATCCAATTTCTTTTGACACCTAAAATCATGCCTCGAATCCCTCGTCAGTACTATTCCATTTTCCTTAACTATCTAGAGTTCGGGGTACTCCCTCCTTTCGATTCGGTCATTTAAAACTATGATAGTGTACCCTGCAGTCTCATTCTTTCAAAAATTCCACTTATACCCTTCGTAAAATTCCATTTATAACCTCAAGAATTCCCGGGTATTACAATGCTTGACTTCAAGATTTTTTAAAGAAAAAAAGGAAAAATAACTTCTCCACAGAAATCCCAGTTTGAGATACCAAGGAGTAGACTTCCTGATACATTGAAGGCATGTCTAATAGTAGCATTATCAACATCAAAAATCATAAATGCCAGGCATGCTTATTGTCCACCAGATTTGAAATTTAAACAGAGCAAGTGTATAGTTATCCTCCTTTCTAGCAGAAGTGAACGGTGTGATCATTATGACAAAAAGGGAGCAAACTGCACAGAAAGTATACCAAACTAAAAACTAGAACAATCAAACAAAAAACAGTAGAAGAATCAAGACATGAGTTGAAAGATGGAGCAGCAATTACGCAGCTAATAAGAAAAGTCCAAATCTTCTATAGTCCATAATCATGAAATATGCTACTGGCTCATTTACCAGCACAGAAACTCAGAAAGATACCTATTTCATAGAATATATCATTGACGTTAGCAGCAGTTTTAGCAGAGGTCTCCATGAAAAATAGACCATTTTCCTCAGCATATACGCGTGCCTCCTGCAAAGTTCGTTATTAGAAATAGATTTTTTCTAGATCCAAGTGCAGCACATTAATAATCTTGCAGAGAAGATATAACAACTCTGCCATTTTTCTTGCAAAACGGAGAGCCTTATTCTAGCACCATGTCAAATGTGCCCAAAGAAAAACAGCAAAGCAAATGAAGCATGCCCAAGAAAACCAATCCCTTGGACACACTGGGGACTCCTTTTAGTTTAGTCCTTTAACATTGCTCCCCTAAAGGTTTCTTTAAAATCCATAGTTCATGGTATTCAAGCTGTTTGCTGCCAGATTTGCAAATTTGATATCTATGATCTATTCAGCGAAGGTAGATCAGACCTGACCAACAAGAACCAAGTGTTAATTTCTCCAAGATCTTAAACAAAGCTGAGCGTGATGGAAAACTGATCTATCTAGGTGAGATGATCTAACACGTTACATGATCAAACACTAACATGTCTTGAAGACAAGACAACTGTAGTTTGGAAGAAAATACCCAATATAGATGATAGAAAAGAAAAGTTGAAAATCAATCTTCTTTGTCTAATTGTTGAAGTTGACTTGAAAATCAACTTTAGTTTTAAACATGTTTCTTCTCTCTGGAATTCTACTTTTCTACTTTCTTTGGGCTTATAATGGGATTATTGATGGTTATTTATTACACAATTACTTCAGTTTTTTTTTTATTTGTTTTATAATAAATTACAGTATGTTGCTACTGCTACAACAAATGTGGGAATATTTTTTATGTACATCATTCGATTATCTTTTTCATGTTAAATATGATTATTAATTTTTTATCAATTTAATACCTTGCTTAGCTCATGCGAGCGCTTTTTCAGGCACATTTCACTTATGACTTACTTTATCCTGTAGAAAAGAGTATTTAAATAAAATCATATTTAATGGTGTTTCATTAACAGTATTTGGTCTCATACACTCATTCACAAAGAGGTCCACTTTTCTCCCCTTATACCAAAGAAGGATGAATAATAAGTTGCAAAAAGGACACCAAAATCACCCTCACAAACACAGTGTTTAAAAAGCGCGCTTTTAAGTGCTTCATGCTTGGGGTTTTTCTGTGTGAAGCTCAGTGACTTTAGTTAGCGCAATTAAAGCATACTTAAGTTGCGCTTTTACTTGAGCTCTAAAGCGCAAAAAAGCACGCTTCGAAAATACACTTGGGGTTTTTTTTTTTTTTTTATCAAACAATATGAATAGCTGACTACTTATATGGAATCCTTACCCAAAAAGAGTTATTATCAGATCTTTGAAAGATATAAATAAAATCAGATATACATTTGTTTAAAAAAAAAAAAAGACTCACCTGCATTTACCAAGAAAAAAATATTAAGGAAACATGCAATTATGTGTAAATTAGGAGTTGCTAATTTATTCCTAATTGCTGTAAATTATGGATTGATGATTGATTCCAGATTGTTGTGAATTAGGGATTAATGAGGGTAAATCACACTAAAGGTCACAAAACTTTGGTGTTCTTTTTAATTTGGTCACTAAACTTTAATTTCTAGCAAAGTGATAACAAAATTTTAAAATGTTTTGCAATGTGGTCACTAAAATGATTTTTTGATGGTTTCTAGCTGAAATTGCTGACGTGACAATGATGTGGCCATTGCCACATCAGCAATTTTGGTGAGAAATTATCCAAAAATCACTTTAGTGACCATATTGCAAAACATTTTAAAGTTTTGTTATCACTTTGCAATGAATTGAAGTTTAGTGATCAAATTGAAAAGAACACAAAAGTTTTGTGACATTTAGTATGATTTACCCGGATTAATGATTGATTCCTGATTGCTGTAAATTAAGGATTGTTGATTGGGAATTGTTGTAAATTAAAGGTTGATTAATAGGGGATTGTTGTAAATTAGGGATAATTTTTTTTCTTATTCTTCTATCCAATCCTCGGTATAAATCATGTTAATGAAATAGAATGGGTTTTTTAGCCGAACCTTTACAAAAAACAAAAGAAGGCACACCAAAACAAAAAAGAAAAAAATAAAAAAGAAAAACTTTAGCATATTCAAATCTTTTCAACTGTGAGTTTAGACAAGTTTGTCTTCCAAGTTCCATTAGGATCAGCACCTAACCAGATTGTATCCATTTATGTGTCCCCTATGCATTTTGCTATGGTTCCATGAACTTGTAAATTGATATAAAATATAAATGAAAAATAGTATCTCATCTTTTGTTAAATATGCATGGATCGTTCTTATTTAGTTTTTTTTTATGATTGAATTTTTAAGAGTTTATATTTTTTATGCTTATAAAAGTTTATACTCCATTTATTTATATGCTTTTCACTTTGCTTAAGCATGCACTTCATTTTGTGCTTTGCACTTAAGCTCTGTAGGCTTTTGCACTTAAGTACACTTAACGCTTTTCAAAACACTACACAAACATAAATACCCCAAGCCAACTTTGAAGGTACTCCCAAAGAACCATCAACACTCAAAAATGGGTGCTATAACCATATTTGATATGGTGACATGCACTGTTGTTAGAATCTTACGATTCACGATTCGAATCGTACGATTCAACTCGATTCATATAGAAATCGAGTCGAATCTATAGGGTGAATCGAAAATCCCTTAGAATTAACTATGAACCAGATGAATCGATTGTGAATCGCATGAAGCATGATTCATCCGATTTGTGCGACTTCGTCTGCATGTGCGCTTTAATCAAATATTCGTTCGATTTGGCTATCTTTGAAAACAAAGAAGATGATGAAGATGATTGATAGCTAGTGAAGATTATGGACAATGGAGTTTATTAATAACCTTACAGTTGTAGGTTTTTTTTTTTTTTTCTAGCTTGTTATTTTGAAAGTGGTTTGGTTTGGTGCAATTTGAATTTAAAGACAACATGAATATACTTTTGCCTTTTGGTATAATTTTAAACTTAGCAAATATATTTAGAAGTTTATTTATCTATTTATATTTAAAACAATTGATCATGGTGGACACATTATTTATTTTCTATGGATATATATTATTTATAGTTAAAATTGAGAATGTGTACCGAATCTTACGATTCGATTCGATTCTCGATTCACGATTCACGATTCTTAAAATAAGGATTTCGATTCTCGATTCGAATCTCAATTTAATAACTATGGTGACATGTATAGGGAACACATACTCTCTCAACACATCAAATATATGTTCAACATGTCCCATGGCACCTCTTATGGTGATAAATATTGAAGACCAGCCATGGGGTGTCTCCCAAGATGATGAGAGACTTAACAAAAATTGGCTTTATCAGGAAGTTGGGAATCAGATTTCTTCTTATTTTTCTGGTTAGTGGTGTTTTTACTTGATGAGCAGCTTTAAATCTACAAGTTCAGTGGAGTCACTTTTTTTAATATTCTATGGTGGTTTATGGCTATTGTTTTATTAGAATACCTAATAATAATACTCAAAAAGGTATTTTTCCGCCAGATCTCTTCTACATGCACGTTGCCATTTTTTAAAATCACCTATCTTGCCTCCATATCCATGTTTATGTATATTCATCTCAGGACCACACTTCATAGATGACTTAGTAAGCGAAGTCAACTCTAAAAGAGAGGTCAAGCCAGATATAGCCAGAATTATTAAAATGTCTTGATTTCAATCTAAATGGCACAAACCAGTTGAAATATCAAAAGTTGTGGCTATAATATTATATAGTGCAATTGGAATTGAATTGGAAATGTGGCAGCCGCAATCTTGCAATTGAAAGAAGTGGAAGGTGGTCAAACTACGATGAAATATTAAATTGAGAAGGTGGGTAGCTAACTTTGTTAGGCAGCAGCCAAAATTGACTGCGCCTCTTGCTTTCTGCCAAACGAGTTTTCACGCGTGAGGGAAGCCTATAAATTGGCCTCCCCAGCTCATTTGTTGAGCATTCCATTTCATCTAAGCTTCTCAATTGTAGAGAGAGAGAAAAATAGAGAGTTAGAGAAAATAGTATTTTCTCCTATTTTGCAAGAGAGATTATTTTGTTGTTATCTCCTTGTGATCTAAAGAAAAACTTGTAATTCCTATTATTTCTCATAGTGAATTCTTCTATCCTTGCTCATGGTTTTTACCCTAATTTGTTTGGGAATTTTCCACGTAAAATCTATATGTCCAATTATTTTTCTCAAATTGTCAACTACGACCCTGCTCTAATCCAGTGTCATTTATACAACAAGTGGTATCAAAACCTACATTTGGGTGTTAATATCTACTTATCGTATGCTCTGTGATTGCTACTGTAAAAGTGGATCCTTCACATCAAAAAAAAAGTTAGATTATTAATCACTCTCTTGGAAGGTATTGGGTATTATTCATACATACTGTTCACGTGAAATAGTGGGAGCTATTTCTGTGCTCAAAGCAGTTCGTGATAGAAGCAATGGCGGCAAAATTTGATATTGAAAAGTTCAATGGGAGAAATTTCTCACTGTGAAAATTGAAGATGAAGGCTATCTTGAGAAAAGATAATTGTCTAGCGGCCATAAGTGATAGGCCGGGGGACTTCACAGATAACGACAAGTGGAATGAGATGGACATGAATGATGTTGCAAATCTTCATCTGGCACTAGCAGATGAGATATTGTCTAGCATCAAAGAGAAGAAAACAACAAATGATATTTGGGATCATCTTACAAAATTGTACGAGACCAAAACACTTCACAACAAAATTTTCCTTAAGAGGAAATATATACTCCACGGATGCCAGAATCTACTTCGGTGACCGAGCACATCAATAATTTAAATACTCTATTTTCTCAACTCACATCTTTGGGTTATAAAATAGAGACAAATGAACATGCTAAACTTTTACTTCAAAGTCTACTAGATTCGTGTGATCAACTCATCATCAATCTGACGAATACTTCCACGAAAAAAATCCTAGTCTTCGATGATGTTGCAGCTGTTGTTCTAGAAGAAGAAAATCGGCGCAAAAACAAAAAAGACAAGTTGGCCAGTTCGCAACAAGCGAAGGCACTAACGGTGGTGAAAGGGAGATCAATGGAACGTGACTTAAGTGGGAGTCAAAATCATGGTAAGTCAAAGTCAAGAAGTAAGAAGAACCTGAAATGCTACCACTGTGGCAAAAAAGGTCACCTGAAGAAGGATTGCTGGAATTTGAACAAGAAAAATTCCAGTCCTCAAGGAAATGTACCAAGTACCTCAGGTGAAGGTGATGCACTGTGTTGTGAAGCAGCGACGACTTATGAAGGCAGAAAAAGATTCGTTGATGTATGGCTCATTGACTCGAGAACCTTATTTCACATGACCTCTCGAAGAAAATGGTTCCATCATTATGAATCGGCCTTTGAAGGATCTGTGTTTAGTTGTGATGATCATGCCTTAAAGATTGTCGGTATTAGAGAAGTGCGGCATGTGGAAAGCCTAAGGAAGAATTTGTTGTTTTTAGGACAACTAGATGAACTTGATTGCAAAATTATGGTTGAGAAATGGATCATGAAAGTGATTCGAGGAGCGCTTGTACTAATGAAGAGAGAAAATGTGACTGCAAGATTGTACATGTTAAAGGGAGAGACTCTATTGGAAGGAGAAGCATCAGTTGCTTCAAGTAATCCAAGTGAAAGATCTGCAACAGTGTGGCATCAGAAACTTGGACATATGTCTGAAAAAGGAATGAAAATTCTTGTGGAGCAGAATCTACTTCCGAGTCTCACAAAGGTATCCTTAGCCTTTTGTGAATATTGTGTTACAAGTAAGCATCACAGGTTGAAATTCAACACATTAAATTCTAGAAACAAAGAAATTCTAGAATTGGCTCACTCTGATGTATGGCAAACACCAGTTCCGTCCCTGGGAGGAGCAAAGTATTTTGTGTCCTTCATAGATGACTATTCTAGGAGATGTTGGATGTATCCTATCAAGAGGAATGTAGATGTGTTTTCAGTCTTCAAAGTATACAATGCGCGGGTGGAACTTAAATTTGGAAAGAAGATCGAGTGCCTAAGGTCAGATAATGGAGGAGAATATATCAGCAATGAATTTGCTGAATTCTGTAATCAGGAAGGCATTAAAAGACAGTTCACTACAGCATACACTCCTTAACAAAATGGAGTGGTAGAGCGGATGAACAGAACCTTGTTAGAAAGAATAAGAGCAACGTTGGGAGCTGCAGGCTTAGAAAAGTTTTTCTAGGCAGAAGCAGTTAATAACACCTGTTATGTGATAAATAGGGCCCCATCAACTGCAATTGAGTTGAAGATACCGACGGAGATGTGGCCTGGAAAGAGAGTTGATTATTCAAACCTCCATATATTTGGAAGTCCAGTGTACGTAATGTACAATGCCCAAGAAACTACAAAGTTGGATCCAAAATCCAGAAAATACTTATTCTTAGGGTATGCTGACGGAGTGAAAGGGTATCGCCTATGGAATCCCACTGCCCGCAAGGTTATAGTCAGCAGGGATGTTATCTTTGTAGAAGATAAACTACAGAGAAAAGAGTAATGATAGCATGGTGAAAGAAAATCCAAAGACTATAGTGGTACATGTAGAAAAGGAATCTGCACAAAATGATTCTTTTGAAGCAACACCAGAGCATGAGGAACAAGAACCAGTTGTGTATGAGGCACCAAGAGGGTTTTGAAGAAAAAGAGAAAGAGAACTTGGTTTGCAGGTTAAACAAATCTCTATACGGTCTCAAACAGGCGTCGAAATGTTGGTATAAGAGATTTGATTCCTTCATCATGAGCCTTGGATACAACAGACTTAATGCAGACCCTTGTGCATATTTCAAGAGATTTGGTGAAAATGATTAAACTATTTTGTTGTTGTATGTAGACGACATGTTGGTGGCAGACCCCAACAAATATCGTACTAAAGAATTGAAGGCACAGTTGGCTAGGGAATTTGAAATGAAGGACTTGAGACCAGTAAACAAGATTCTAGGGATACAAATTCACTGAGACAGAAATAATAAAAAGATTTGGCTTTCTTAGAAAAATTACTTGAAGAGGTCTTGCGGCACTTCAACATGCAAGACTGTAAGTCAATTTCTACCACACTTCCTGTTAATTTCAAGTTATCCTCCAGTATGAGTCCTAGTAGTGAAGAAGAGAGGATGGAGATGTCTTGAGTACCGTATGCATCAGCAGTGGAAAGTTTAATGTTCGCTATGATCTGTACAAGACTAGACATTGCACATGCAGGGGGAGTGGTTAGTCAATATATGGAGAATCCTGGTAGAGAGCATTGGAATGCTGTGAAAAGGGTCCTAAGATACATTAAGGGGACTGCAGATGTTGCATTATGTTAAGGGGAATCAGACTTTATTGTCAAAAGATATGTTGACTCAGATTATGCAGGTGATCTTGACAAAAGCAAATCCACCACATGATATGTGTTTGCATTTACTAGCGAAGCTGTAAGCTAGGTTTCAAAACTGCAGTCAGTTGTGGCCACGTCAATAACAGAAGCAGAATATGTAGCAGCTACACAAACTAGTAAAGAAGTAGTATGGTTGAAGATGGTATTGGAGGAACTCAATCACAAACAGGAGAAGATTTCTCTATTCTGTGATAGTCATAGTGTCTTGCATCTTGCAAAGGATCCAGCATTTCATTCAAAGATAAAGCACATTCGAGTTCAGTACCACTTCATTCATGAGAAAGTGTAAGAAGGAATAGTGGATATGTAGAAAATTCATACAAAAGATAACCTAGCAAATTGTTTGACAAAGGCGATCAATACTGACAAGTTTGTTTGGTGTCGATCCTCTAGTGGCCTAGCACATACATAAGCAACAGGGAATGGCAAGGAAAAAAGAATGGTGTGAAGATTGATTGAATCTCAATCAAATCTTCAAGTGGGAGATTGTTGAAATGTCAAAAGTTGTGGCTATAATATTATATAGTGCAATTCGAATTGAATTGGAAATGTGGCAGTCACAATCTTGCAATTGGAAGAAGTGGAAGGTGGCCAAACCATGATGAAATATTAAATTGAGAAGGTGGGCAGCTAACTTTATTAGGCAGCAGCCAAAATTGGTTGTACCTCTTGCTTTCTGCCAAACGCGTTTCCACGCGTGATGGAGGCCTATAAATTAGCCTCCCAGCTAATTTGTAGAGCATCCCATTTCATCCAAACTTCTCAATTGTAGAAAGAGGGGAAAATAGAGAGTTAGAGAAAATAATGTTTTTTCCTATTTTTTAAGAGAGATTATTTTGTTATTATATCCTTGTGATCTAGAGAAAAAGTTGTAATTCATGTTATTTCTCATACTGAATTCTTCTATCCTTGCTCGTGATTTGTTTGGGGGGTTTTCCACATAAAATCTGTGTCCAATTATTTTTCTCAAATTGTCAGTTGCGACCCTGCTCTACTCCGGTGTCATTTTTACAACAAGCACGTTCATTTGTCTCTATTTCATAATCCAGAGACGTGAGTTGAGAAAATAGAGTATTCAAAATGTTGATGTGCTCTGTCACCGAAGTACATTCTGACATCCGTAGAGTATACAATTTTTTCTTAAGGAAAATCTTGTTGTAAAGTGTTTTGGCCTCGTATAATTTTGTACAATGATGCCAAATCTCTAGATCACAAAGAGATAACAACAAAATAATCTCTCTTGAAAATAGGAGACAACACTATTTTCTCTAACTCTATTTTTCTCTCTCTACAATTGAGAAGCTTGGATGAAATGGGATGCTCAACAAATGAGCTGGGGAGGCCAATTTATAGGGCCCCCTCACGCTTGAAAACACGTTTAGCAAAAAGCAAGAGGCACAGCCAATTTTGACTGTTGCCTAACAAAGTTGGCTGCTCACCTTCTCAATTTAATATTTCATCATGGTTTGGCCACCTTCCACTTCTTCCAATTGCAAGATTGCGGCTACCAAACATTTCCAATTTAATTCCAATTGCACTATATAATATTATAGCCACAACTTTTGACATTTCAACAATCTCCCACTTGAAGATTTGATTGAGGTTCAATCAATTTTCACACCATTCTTTCTTCCTTGCCATTCCCTGTTGCTTACGTTTCTGCTAGGCCACTAGAGGATTGACACCAAATAAACTTGTCAGTATTAACCGCCTTTGTCAAACAATCTGCTAGGTTATCTTTTGTATGAATTTTCTGCATGTCCACTGTTCCTTCTTCCACTTTCTCACGAACGAAGTGATACTGAACTCGAATGTGCTTTGTCTTTGAATGAAATGCTGGATTCCTTGCAAGATACAAAGCACTCTGACTGTCACAGAACAGAGAAATCTTCTCCTGTTTGTGCCCGAGTTCCTCCAATACCATCTTCAACCATACTGTTTTTTTACTAGCTTGTGTAGCTACTACATATTCTGCTTCTGTTGTTAACGTAGCCACAACTGGTTGCAGTTTTGAAACCCAGCTTACAGCTCCGCCAATAAGTGCAAACACATATCCTGTGGTGGATTTGCTTTTGTCAATATTACCTGCATAATCTGAGTCAACATATCCTCTGACAATAAAGTCCGATCCCCCATAACACAATGCTATATCTGTGGTCCCCTTAATGTATCTCAGGACCCTTTTCACAGCATTCCAATGCAATGTCTGGTCTTGTACAGATCATAGCGAACATTAAACTTCCCACTGCTGATGCATACAGTACTCGAGACATCTCCATCATTTCTTCTTCATTGCTAAGACTTATACTGAAAGATAACTTGAAATTAACAGGAAGTAGGGTAGAAATTAATTTACAGTCTTGAATGTTGAAGCGCCACAAGACATTCAAATAATTTTTCTTAAAAAGCCAAATCTTCCTATTATTTCAGTCTAGATAAATTTGCATCCCTAGAATCTTGTTTGCTGGTCCCAAGTCCTTCATTTCAAATTCCCTAGCCAACTGTGCCTTCAATTCTTTAGTACGATCTTTGTTGGGGCTTGCCACCAACATATCGTCTACATACAACAACAAAATAGTATAATCACTTTCACCAAACCTCTTGAAATATGCACAAGGGTTTGCATTAAGTTTGTTATATCCAAAGCTCATGATGAAAGAATTAAATCTCTTATACCAACATTTCGGCACCTGTTTGAGACCATATAGAGATTTGTTCAACCTCCAAACCAAGTTTTCTTTCTCTTTTTCTTCAAAACCCTCTGGTTGGAGCAGATATATATCTTCTTCAAGATCTCTATGAAGAAAAGTCGTCTTCACATATAGCTACTCTAGATGTACGTCAAATGTAGCACACATTGCCAAGACTACTCGAATTGTGGTAATTCGAACAACAGGAGAAAATATCTCATTGAAATCAATCCCTTCTTTCTGAGCATATCCTTTTACCACTAGTCTTGCACAATATTGCTCCACTTGATCATCGTTATTACGTTTGATCTTATACACCCATTTGTTACCAATAGGTTTTCTTTCTTGTGATAATGACACAAGTTCACAAGTGTTATTCTTATGAAGAGCTTCAATTTCTTCTTGCATTGTTGCCATCCACTGAGATGCATCTGAAGTGTTCATTGCTTCTTAAAGAGTTGATGGCTCTCTATCCTCTGTTAGAAGGCAGTATGCAACATTACTCTCCATAACATAATCGGAGTGCCAACCTGGTCGTCTTGTCAAGCGACTTGACCGACGAATTTCTGGTGCCTCAGACACAACTGGTTCTTGTTCCTCATGTTCTAGTGCTGCTTCAGAAGAATCATTTTGTTCAGATTCCTTTTCTACCTGTACCACTATAGTCTCTGAATTTTCTTTCACCATGCTATCATCACCTTCTTTACTCCGTGGTTCATCTTCTACAACGATAACATCCCTATTGACTATAACCTTGCGGGCAATGAGATCCCATAGGCGATACCCCTTCACTCCGTTAGCATACCCCAAGAATAAGCATTTCCTGGATTTTGGATCCAACTTTGTAGTTTCTTGGGCATTGTCCATTACGTACACTGGACTTCCAAATATACGAAGGTTTGAATAATCAGCTTTCTTCCCAGTCAACAACTCCATCGATGTCTTCAACTGAATTGCAGTTGATGAGGCCGTAGGGGGCTGGATTTATCACGTAACAGGCAGTATTAACTGCTTCTGCCCAGAAAAAACTTTTCTAAGCCTGCAGTTCCTAACATTACTCTTGTTCTTTCTAACAAGGTTCTGTTCATCCACTCTGTCGCTCCATTTTATTAAGGAATGTATGCCGTAGTGAACTGTCTTTTAATGCCTTCCTGATTACAGAATCCAGCAAATTCATTGCTAATATATTCTCCTTCATTATTTGACCTTAGGCACTTGATCTTCTTTCTAGATTCAAGTTTCACCCGCGTTTTGTATACTTTGAAGACTGGAAACACATCTACATTCATTTTGATAGGATACACCCAACATCTCCGGGAATAGTCATCTATGAATGACACAAAATACTTTGCTCTTCCTAGGGATGGAACTGGCGCTTGCCATACATCAGAGTGAACCAATTCTAGAATTTCTTTGCTTCTAGAATTTGATGTGTTGAATTTCAACTTGTGATGCTTACTTGTAACACAATACTCACAAAAGGGTAAGGATACCTTTGTGAGACCCGGAAGTAGATTCTACTCCATAAGAATTTTCATTTCTTGTTCAAACATATGTCCAAATTTCTGATGCCACACTGTTGTAGATCTTTCACTTGAATTACTTAAAGCAACTGATGCTTCTCCTTCCAACAAAGTCTCTCCCGTCAACATGTACAATCTTGCAGTCACATTTTCTCCCTTCATTAGTACAAGCGCTCCTCGAATCACTTTCATGATCCCTTTCCCAACCACAATTTTGCAGTCAAGTTCATCCAGTTGTCCTAAAGACAACAAACTCTTCCTCAGGCCTTCCATATGCTGCACTTCTTGAATGGTGCGAATTGTACCATTTGCAACTTCAACTTGATGGTTCCAATACCGACAATCTTTAAGGCATGATCATCACAGCTAAACACAAATCCTTCAGAGACCAATTCATAATGATGGAACCATTCTCTTTGAGAGAAGTCATGTGAAATGAGGCTCCCGAGTCAATGAGCCATACATCAGCAAATCTTTTTCTGCCTTCATAAGTCGTCGCTACTTCACAACACAATATATCACCTTCACCTGAGGTACTTGCTACATTTCCTTGAGGACTGGAATTTTTCTTGTTCAAATTCCAGTAATCCTTCTTCAGGTGACCTTTTTTGCCACAGTGGTAGCATTTCAACAATCCCTCTCACCACCATTAGTGCCTCCGCTTGTTGCGAACTGGCCAACCTGTCTTCTTTGTTTTTGCGCTAATTTTCTTCCTCTAGAACAACAGCTGCAACATCATCGAAGACTAGGATTTTTGTCGTGGAAGTATTCCTCAAAGGATATGTTGATTCAGATTATGCAGGTGATCTTACCAAAAACAAATCCACCACAAGATATATGTTTGCACTTATTGGCGGATAGAGAGTTGAACAATCGCGAATAAAAATCTGTAGCAAATCCACCATTTTCTCAATGATCTCTTCATTTCAACTTTCAAGAAGTACGACATGTCAAAGGCCTGAAGAAAAATCTGTTATCTTTAGGACAACTAGATGATGTTGGGTGTAAAACCTGCCTTGAGAATGGGATCATGAAGATAGTTAAAGGCACACTTGTGGTGATGAAAGCAGAAAAGATAGCTGCAAATCTATACATGCTTAAAGGAGAGACACTACAAGAGGGAGAAATGAATGTTGCTTCGACAAGCTCTGCAGAAGAATCAACGATGATGTGGCACCGTAAACTTGGCCACCTATCAGAACGAGGTTTGAAGACTCTCTCAGAACAAAAGCTTCTCCCAAGGCTCAACAAGGTATAATTACCCTTTTGTGAGCATTGTGTCATGAGTAAGCAACATAGATTAAAATTCAGCAGTTCCACTGTTAGAAGTAAAGTTATCTTGGAACTAGTTCATTTTGATGTTTGGCAAGCACCGGTTTTGTCCCAAGGAGGTGCAAGATACTTTGTATCTTTTATTGATGATCACTCCAGGAGATGTTGGGTGTACCCAATCAAAAGGAAGGCCAATGTATTCCCAGTTTTCAAAGTCTTCAAAGCGCAGGTAGAACTTGAATTGGAAAATAAGATCAAGTGTTTGAGGACTAACAATGGAGGAGAATTTACTAGCGATGAGCTTAATGATTTATGTCAAGAGGAAGGTATCAAGAGACAGTTCACTATAACATACACTCCACAACAAAATGGAGTGGCAAAGCGGATGAACAAAACCTTGTTGGAAAGAACAAGAGTAATGTTGAAGACTACGAAGCTAGCTAAGTCGTTTTGGGCAGAAGCAGTCAAAACCGTCTATTATGTGATCAATCGATCTCCATCAACTACGATTGATCTAAAAACGCCGATGGAAATGTGGACTGGTAAGCCAGCTAACTATTCTCACCTCCATACGTTTGAAAGTCTTGTGTACGTGATGAACAATGCCCAAGAAAAAACGAAGTTGGATTCAAAATCCAGAAAGTGTATCTTCTTGGGATATGTTGATGGAGTCAAGGGGTATCGCTTGTGGGATCCCACTGCCCACAAAGTTATCATCAGCAGATATGTGATATTTGCAAAAGATAAACTACAAGGAAAAGAAAATGATGGCACTACAAAGGAGAAACCAAAGACTACTACAATTCAAATAGAAAATAGATAAGAGGGAGAAGATGCAGATTCTTTTGAAGCAATACCAGAACACGATGTACAAGAACCAATTCAACCTAAGGCTTCTGAGGTTCGGAGGTCAACTCGTGACAGAAGGCCCCCAACTTGGCACTCAGAGTATGTTACTGAGATCAACATTGCATACTGTCTTTTAATAGAGGATTGAGAGCCATTAACTTTCCATGAGGCTACTAAGAGCCCAGATGTATCCCTATAGATGACAGCAATGCAAGAAGAGATAAAAGTCCTACATAAGAACAAGACATGGGATCTTGCTCCACTACCACATGGAAGAAAAGCAATCGAAAACAAATGGGTTTACAAGATCAAGCGTGATGGCAATGACCAAGTGGAGAGATATCGTGCAAAACTGGTGGTAAAAGGATATGCTGAGAAAAAAGGTATTGACTTCAACGAAATATTTTCTCCAGTGGTAGGACTTACAACAATCAGAGTAGTCCTATCGATGTGTGCTACATTCGACCTACATCTAGAACAACTAGATGTGAAAATTGATTTTCTTCATGGAGATCTTGAAGAAGAAATATATATACTCCAACCAGAAGGTTTTGAAGAAAATGAGAAAGAGAACTTGGTTTGCAGGTTAAACAAATCTCTATACGGTCTCAAACAGGCGCCGAGATGTTGGTATAAGAGATTTGATTCCTTCATCATGAGCCTTGGATACAACAGACTTAATGTAGACCTTTGTGCATATTTCAAGAGGTTTGATAAAAGTACTTACACTATTTTGCTATTGTATATAGACGACATGGTGGCAGGCCTCAACAAAGATCGTATTAAAGAATTGAAGGCACAATTGGTTAGGGAATTTGAAATGAAGGACTTGGGACCAGCAAACAAGATTCTAGGGATGCAAATTCACCGAGACAGAAATAATAGGAAGATTTAGCTTTCTCAGAAAAATTATTTGAAGGTCTTGGGGCGCTTCAACATGCAAGACTGTAAGTTAATTTCTACCCCACTTCCTGTTAATTCAAGTTATCCTCCAGTATGAGTCGTAGCAATGAAGAAGAGATGATGGAGATGTCTCGAGTATCGTATGCATCAGCAATGGGAAGTTTAATGTTCGCTATGATCTGTACAAGACCAGACATTGCACATGCAGTGGGAGTAGTTAGTCAATATATGGCGAATCCTGGTAGAGAGCATTGGAATGTTGTGAAAAGGGTCCTGAGATACATTAAGGGGACTACAGATGTTGCATTGTGTTATGAGGGATCAAACTTTATTATCAGAGGATATGTTGACTCAGATTATGCAGGTGATCTTGACAAAAGCAAATCCGCAATAAAATATGTGTTTACACTTGCCGGCGGAGCTGTAAGCTGGGTTTCAAAACTGCAGTCAGTTGTAGCTACATCAACAACAGAAGCAGAATATGTAGCAGCTACACAAGCTAGTAAAGAAGCAGTATGGTTGAAGATGGTATTGGAGGAACTTGGGCACGATCAGGAGAAAATTTCTTTGTTCTGTAACAGTCAGAGTGCCTTGCATCTTGCAAGGAATCTAGCATTTCATTCAAAGACAAAGCACATTTGAGTTCAGTACCACTTCGTTCATGAGAAAGTAGAAGAAGGAACAGTGGATATGTAGAAAATTCATACTAAAGACAACCTAGTAGATTTTTTGACAAAGGTGGTCAATACTGACAAGTTTGTTTGATGTCGATCCTCTAATGGCCTAGTAGAAACATGAGCAATGGGAGATGGCAAGTGTAAAATGGATAAAAAAGAATGGTTTGAAAATTGATTGATCCTCAATCAAATCTTCAAGTGGGAAAACTATGAATTGTGCCTAATTTTTGTTGGCTTGTTGATTTGTGCCTAACTTTGACAAAATTAGGCAGCCTAATTTTGCCTAAGTTAGGTAGCCTAACTTTGTCCTTTAGGGGGTATGCTCCATGTATAAATACCCCAATTCCCCATTGGTTTTGGCATCCCATCTTGCATCTCATTTTCATTCTCAATCATCCCATTCCTCATTGAGAGAGATGTTTACTCTTATTATTAGAGAGAGTGATAATTGTTCTCTCCTTACAATTTGAGAGTAGTTATAATTTCCTTATTCTTTCTAGTGAGATCTTTCTTTCGCTTTCCTGTGGACGTAGGCTATATTGGGTGAACCACGTAAATCTTTGTGTTCTTTTTATCTTCAATTTATCTCATTTCAACAATTAGTTGCAAGCCATCTATGACCCATTATTTCCAACAAATGGTATCAGAGCCTGAAGAAAAATCTGTTAAAGGCCTGAAGAAAAATCTCTTCAGGCCTGAAGAAGTACGACATATCCTTGACAGATCATATCAAAGTAAATAGACAACATATCAAAGTAAATTACTAAATATCACCTAACAGATCATTTACATTCATTTAACTACAAGGATTCAATTATGAGAAAATGGTTGGATGATATTTATCATCTAACCTTGAGAATAAATTGTGGGAGAAATGATAACTTACTTCTGCCGTCACTTTCCTCTTGTCTTCCAAATCAGCTTTATTCCCAGCAAGTGCCACCACCATGTTGGGATTTCCTATAACAGCCAAATAGAAAATTTCTATTAAAGGCAATATTATTCTGAGAAAGACACACTCGGGCAACATTCTTCCTATATATTAATGGAGAGCAATACTTAGCAACATTTCTACAAAGAATACAATATTTATACAAATACAGTTAAGGCCTCAGTTTGGTTTGTCTACCATTTTATTCTTGGTTCTCTAACCCGTTGGAAGAACCAAATGAATGTCAATCATAAAGCTGAATTAAAAAAGACAAAAAACTTGAGCCCTGACAAAATGAATTCAATAAGTTCAAGCTTAAGCACCTTGCTTCTGGAGTTCTTGTACCCACTTCTTAGCCCGCACAAAGGATTCCTAGTTAATAGAAAAGGAGAAATACAATCAGCAATGTGAAATATAATAAGAAGGCGTGACAAGGTATACAATAACTATCTATTTAAGCAAACATGTCTGATTAATTGCAGGGGGAAAAAAAAAAGAACTAAAAATACTGCCAGAGTACAGATATAGTGATACATCCATTCAATTGCCCAACATGCAGAACTGGATTCCCACGAGGTATGAAATATGAACCAAATAATGAACTTATGACCCATCACTACTTTTTAAGTCAATATATGCTTGTAAGTTCAGCAAATGTCTATAACCAAAAAAATAAGGTAGGGTTTCTAACCGTGCTAGTGATATCATAAACGATGATAGCAGCAGCAGCGCCTCTGTAGTACATCGGGGCTAAGCTGTGGTACCTCTCCTGGCCAGCAGTGTCCCAGATCTCGAACTTCACCGTCGCGTCGTTCGCCGCAAGCGTCTGGGAGAAGAAGGCCGCTCCGATCGTCGATTCCTGAAACCAACACCAATCATCCTTGTCGATCATCCCTAATAAGCAGGAAAATTAAAGCCCCCAAAGGGAACAAAATCTCAACAAGACAATCAGATAATTGTTCTCGGATCAAACAGTACCTGGAACTCGAGGAACTGGCCCTTGACGAAGCGCAAGACGAGGCTTGATTTTCCGGCTCCCATGTCCCCGAGCAACACCTGAGAAAGCGAATCACCGTCGTCGGAATACGAAAGCCCAGACGAAGCGGAAAAAAGGTAAGCGAGAAATTAGAAGCGCGTATGTAGGACTCACTAGTTTCGCGTTGAGATTGTTGTGCCCCATCGTCGCCATGGAATCGCAGACAGAGAGCGGGATGGATTTGGAGATTCCCCGATTATTTTGAGAAGAACGAGAGGTTTCGGCAGCTACCAGACGCGACAAGTCAATCGTCCTTTTCAAGTATTAACTACAACCGCTAATATTATATATATATATATTAATTAATTAATTAATTAAAATGTGAAAGTGATGACGTTAGACTTTGCACCTTGGGCTCTCCAATTATTAAATTGACTCAATTGACCAAATAGATATTTAAAGTATAAAATTTAAAATTTAAAAAATTGAATTGACTAAAAAATCAAAAAAACTGATAAAAACAACATTATTTATAGAATCATGCTAGATATATATTATTTTTGTACATCTTAAACTATATAAAGAGATATTATGATCAAAATACCCCTCGTCTCCATGCCTCTTACGCACCTCTATGCGCCTCATAAATAACTTTTTTGTCATTGATACACCTTTGTATAGCTCAAGGTGTACCAATAACACTTTTCTTATTTTTAACATTTTAGTTAACTTAATTATTTTAATTTTTTTAATATAAAGAACGAATTGAATCAAAATAATCAAAACACTCAAATTTAGAAACTAAACTGACTTATAACTTAAACTTAATCAAACTAATTTCAGTTAAATTATTTTAGTTTAATTAAAATGTTATTTGTTTTCCACTCCCTATCGACTTATCAATAATTCCACTAATAAGCGATAGATATTTTTGTTATTTAAGAAATTGAATTAATGTTTTGTTACGGGTATTTCTCGCTCCACTCTTTGTAGGCCGAATTTAACATGATGGTTCGGCCCAAACGTTCTAGGCCCAATAAATCGAACTGAGCTCGTTAAAGCGAACTTGGATAGTGCTGAAGCTCGGGGTCAAACATCGGGGTTAAGCGAGTTCCCGGTAGCGCCTCTAACTCTTTGGCATATTCAAACGGCCCCTAGCTATACTCTGGACAGGTTCCCAGCGACCTTCACAACTCGTCGGCTTAGCTCGTCAACTCGTATAACAGAAAAGGCGCGTGTTGCGGCATACCGGCAAGCCAAGGGCCGCCCTGACTAGGCCCCTTGGCCCATTCTCTCGGCCTATGCCAGTCCCATCCTGACCTTCTGGCAACATCATTACAACCGCATCTAGATTTCCAAACGTCCCACTCAGATCACATTCCCATTAATGACAGATCTCATCCGCATTAATGACAGATCTCATCCATATTAATGAAAGATCTTATCCTCATTAATGAGGGTCTCGTCAACACCTTGCCGCGGTAGGGACACCCCTGTCGGCTTTTCCATCCCATCACCTCCACACATACGGATGAGGCAAGAAAGCTTTTGGGCTAATATATATATCAACTAGCCATTTTAAGGGCCACGGTACGTATTCTTGACGACTAACTTAAGAGCACCCAATATTTTTGCTTACTCGTTCATTAACTTGAGCTTCAGAGTATCTTGCAAGGACGGGCCGTCTACTCAACAAAACAAACCGGATATCTCATTGTCCATCTCTCGGATCTACCATACGAGTGTGGGTTAACAAATGTCCGTCGACCAATTCTGAACGTCGACATGTTTAATATGAGAACTTTAATTGCATTTTTTTATCATTGTTAAAATTTGATTAAAAATAGATCATTATTTTATCTTATTTTCCTTTTATCCTCTCATTTATTTAGTAAATTAGCTAAAATTTAGTAGTTTACCGATATCTTTTTGGTTCAATAATAACTAAATCCTAAATTATCATTAAATTGGAGTAAGAGAGAGGGGATTGTTAGACAACCAAATTCAAGATAATTTGCCTATACCATAAGAGAAGATTAAATGAGAGAATAAAAGAAATGTGTAGTTAGAGTTATAAAATCATAAAACGTTTATGTCATTTCTTAAATATCAATAGTATCTCTGTTTTTTTTACCAAACGTTAAGAACATTTCTAAAACATACCCCACACTTCTATAAACACAAGCAAAATAAAAGCCATTTTCTCAACAACTCAAACCTGTTAAAGAAGTGACTACATACTCGAACAAATTAAAAACAGATTTCTAAAACTACCAAACAATAAATACATTAAAATAATAAACCTTATCACCCTCCCTTAAATTGATATATGCAAAAATTAGTTTAGGAACAAACTTAAATATTATGTGAAGAACATACTCCAAGCATTCTTCTAAGCTTCACGAACACAACACAACAGGCTTGAGAGGCTTAATAAACAAATTTGCAATCTGATCTTCACCCTTACAGAACAACAAATCAATGACAGTTTCCTTACATAAATCACATAAGAAGTGATACCTCATATCAATATATTTACTCTTGCCATGTAGAATGGATTTTTTGATAGCTTTCGTAACCAAATGGCTTGATACGAACTTGATGTTGCAGCAACAAACTCAACTTCCATACTTGATAGAGTCACACTTTGTTGCTTATTTGATGATCATGATAGAGCTCCAAAACTCAACAAAAAAAACAAAGCCAGACGTATTATTTATATCGTCAAGATCTCTATCATAGTTACTATCTAAAAAACCAACCAGATTCTCTTTTGTCCCAACTTTATAAAAAATTCCAAAATTAGATGTACCTTTCAAATAATGAAAGATAATTTTTGCAGCTAAGAGATGATTTTCAATTAGGTTTTCCATGTATCGACTCATTAAACTAATAGCATGCATGATGTCAAGCCTTGTTGAAGTAAGATACATCAAACTTCCAACTATTTGCTTGTAAAGAGTAGCATTTATCTTATTCCTTCCATCATCTCTTCTCAACTTTAACCCACATTGAGTTGGAGTACAAATTGAATTGCAATCCTTCATTTTGAACCTGTTCAAAATCTCAATAACATATATATTTTTTTTTTTTTGTGAAATAAAAATACCAGCACAAGATTGTACTACTTCAACGCCAAGAAAATAAGGCATCAACCCCAAATATGTCATATCAAATTCATTCATCATAGATCTCTTAAAATCAACAAGCATGACTTTATCATTGCCAACATAGATAAGGTCATCAACATATAAACACACAATAAGCATCTTCCCGTCTACTCCAAATTTAGTATATAGTGTATGCTCATAAGGACATTTAAGAAAACCTTCTTTACCAAAGTAAGCATCTATACGACTATACCAAGCTTTAGGTGTTTGTTTTAGTCCGTATAATACTTTTTTTAGTTTGTATACTTGGTTTTCATGACCTTACTTCACATATCCGAGAGGTTGATCAATGTATGCCTTTTCTTTCAATTTCCCATGCAAAAATGCTGACTTTACATCCAGCTGATAGACAAACCATGAGTTTGGGGTAACAATGGATAACACCAACCAAATAGTATCAAGCCTTACTATTGGAGCAAACACTTCTTTATAGTTAATATCGAATTCTTATTTGTACCCCTTTACAACAAGTCAAGCCTAGTACTTGTCAACTTCTCCATTTTTCTTCAGTTTTGTCTTGAAAACCCACTTGACTCCTATAGTCATGTGTCTTTTTGGAAGACCAGTTAGCTCTCATGTGTTATTCCTTTTAATGGATGCAATCTCATCGTCCATAGCCTTCTGCCATTTTGATTCTTTGATAGCACTTTCAAAAATTGATGGGTCACAAAATGAAAACAAGGCGAAACGAGTGATTGGGTCTTTAGATTGGTCAATTCCGATTACCTCGTAATCTGTTATCCATGTTGGCCTCTTTCGAACGCGACGAAGACATGATTCAATTACTGCATCAGAAGTTTCTTCTGTTGTTTGTGAAGTTTCAGCAACTATTGGGGCTTCATTTAATTAATATTTGGGAACAAAAGTTGTTGGAATTTGTCATTGTAGGGGCTACTGTTTTTCTACATCACTTTTTTTATCCAAAATGACAGGAGTAGGCTGTTGCCTATCCCAATCCCAAATGCTCTCTTCATAAAAAATGACATCTCTACTAGTCATGATTTTATTTGTGAGTGGATTGAACAATTTATATGCTTTTGAAGCTTCACTTACACCAAGAAAGACACACTTCTCACCCTTGTCATCAAGCTTATTTTTGTTCTCATCTGGAACACGAGCATAAGCAATGCAACCAAAAATTCTAAAGTGATCTACTACTAGTTTGTGCCCATTCCAAGCATCTTCAGGTGTCATGTTTTGAACAGAAAAAGTAGGACTTCTGTTCAACAAATGAACACTCCAATTTACTGTCTCGAGCCAAAAACTCTTTGAAATTTTTCCTCTTGCCAACAAGCTTCTCACCATGTTAAGGATGATTCTATCATTTCTCTCTAACACACCATTTTATTGTGGTGTGTAGGAAACTATGAGTTCCCTTCGAATACCTTGCTCATTGTAAAAAACATCAAATGCCTTTGAACAATATTCTCCCCCACAATCAGTGCGAAGAGTTTTAATGACTCTTTATGTTTCATTCTTGTGACGCCCCGTCCCCATTACCGGGTGTCACCGTAACCCAAGGTTACGTCAGTAGATCCCACTCCGGAGGCCGGCTATGCCATAGCAACAGGGGGATAAAGATAACGTGGGCGCCTTGGGTGGGGTCTAGGCTTCACCGCCTCCGGCCATCGAGAACTCGAGGTCTAAGACTCATTTGCAACGGAATGACACTCGAGTCTCGAATTTGACCTATGCCTTATGAGCAAATTAATAACTACAATTAGGGTATATCACAACTTACTCACACAAAATACTCATTAAAAGTAACCAGTCCAACTGAAAAATACAATCAATGTTCAATACAACCACAAAATAATTACATGACAGACACGAGTTACTAGGTTGCATTCCCGTCATGGGTTGCCATTCTCATCATTTAGTTGGTCTTCGGCGTACACCACCTTCCCTTTACAGGATCCCGAACCATTTGTGCAGTTAGTAGGAATGGAAGAGGTGAGTCTTGGAACTCAGTAAAGGTAATATGCAATGCAGTAAATTATTAAGCATGACATCATAGATAAATATGAAGTGCAACATGCATGTAAGCCCGTCCACCGCACCTATCTCAGGCTCTAGGTGGCCCCTAGTGGTTTCCTCCAAGACCCTATCTCGAGACTCTTACGGTCAGAAATCCACAACCTCATGCCTAGGCACTCCCTCAACATCTTATGCAAGCCATGACGAAAGTAATTTACACACAAAGCATATTAAACCCTTACCTCGAGATATGTGTCGCCTGATAGTTTGTACCGTTGACGCACTCAAAATCCCTATATGTATAACAAAATTAATTAAATAAATCCATGACAACCATTCTACTGAAATGCTCCCATAAATACCATTAAATTATTTTACTATGTTAATTTACTAACTAATGAGGTTATCAAGTTAACTAGTTTAACTATAAATTAATTTTGAAATTAATATATCTCACTACCGAAAATTCATTTCCAAGCTCTCAACCACCTTTCCTGCTTCCCTTACTTCATGCCTTCCATTTAACTCCCATGCCCACCTATTTATAGCCTCAAATGCCCCTTGTTTCCACATCCAAATCCATGGTTTCATCCATTATTTTACCTCTCACAAGACACAAGGCTAATTATGCCTCTGCAAAACATCATCATTTTATTCCTTTAATTTCCTAGGCATCATTTGGTAGTTCATCATTCATTTTCTCCTCAAGTTTCAAGAGTATTTGCAACTCCACACATATATGAATATTATATTTTAATTATAACTATCACTTGGCCGCCACTCTATATATACATATAATAATTACATTATCTACGTATTATAATTGCATCCTTCTTGGCCACCACTCTATATATACATTTATAATTTCATTATCATGGCCAAGCCTTGGCTTTCACGCCCACGTCACATACACTTCATACGCATAAATACATATATTATATGTTGGAACTTGACATTCACTCATTTACTAATATATATATATATATAATTTGCATATATAATTTATTAAAATCATTATAAATTCTTTAATTAAATTATTAATCCCACTTCATGCATTGCATACTTGCAATTATATTCTCAAATTTTAAATTAATGATCATTGAGATACTTAAAACCCAAAATTAATAACTTCAAATTACTCGACAAGGTCGATTTCGCCCGTGCGCCTACACGAGATCTTTATTCCACTCGAAAATACTTCAGGGTTGCCTCACTGGCAAAATCGGACCACCCCTAAAGTCCCTCAGCTTCCTGGAGGCCCCCTATGACCATTCGATACCAACATCCATTCAGATTTATACACAAATTATTTATTTTCGATTTGACTGTTTCTAGCATCATTAGCCTCATTCGAGATACTCACCAATCTATACTCTCTTCCATGGACATCCAAGTCCCAAGGCATTTCCTATCGTCGATTCAACGATTTATTAATTTTCTCAAAATCGCACATAACTCAATAAATTGCCTTAAAATCCATAAACTTATTATTTCCAAAATCAAGGATGTTACAGTCTCCCCTTCTTATAAAATTTCATCCTCGAAATTTTTGAGTAATCATGTTTATCACATATACATTCCTAAAATCAGCATGTCTCTTGAGCAAATATCATACATAAATTTCTATCAATCATTTATAAATTCTCAAAATGCATGCCTTACAATCCTCGAATAAATAAGGAAGTTCCTTTTGCATAGTCTTTCAAAAGAAAGACACAAATCAATTTCCTTCATCAAACTCAACATTCATCAAAATCTCACATAATCATTTAATCTCCCGAATATAAAATGGAGTAAATTGTTCAGTATCTATGGCTCTTCCAAAAGATAAGATATACGTTGATATCATCAATCAATCCACAATCGCCCAAATAACATAAATTTTCTTTGGGGTTCAGGGTAATCTCATGATAAAATCTATTACCACATGTACTTATTCCCATTCAGGAATCTTTGAATGTCATAATCTCCTCAATGATTATTATATCTTCCTTCAAATTCAATTTCACTTTTCCTTAATAGATTAACACGAATATACAAGTCCTTGGTACCTATATTTTTCCTTCATTCCCAACCACCAATATAGGGTTTCAGGGTGTACCATACACAGGGTTTGATGCACTTTACTTAGAATTTCCTGTTGTAGCTCACCATAGTCATATATATCCTTCTGCAACACACTCAATTAGTCTATGTGCCTCCATAGTGTTTAAATTCAAGTTGCTTGCATTGTCCATTTTTCTTCACCCATTTCCTTTGACTACCCTCTTGAGCTATACCTCGCTTAATTTCTTCCCACAAGTTAACCTGGAAGTGATCTACACCACAACTGTAGTGTCACTACATGGCTCTACCTTGAGAGCTAATTTTACAAATTTCCAATTAAGGTCAGCAAATGAGTGATCAAATAAACTCCCGGGTGCACTGTATATGGAGTCCTGTGGGCCTCATCTAGAATCATTTACCTCAATTCTCAAAGGTTAGACACGTATATTTTACCTCAAAACTTGAGAATGCCACATCGCATAAAAAAAATCAGAATCCTTGGGCTGACCCCAATCATAAATCATAGACAATAACACTCGTCAATCACACATGCCTTTCGTATCTTGTTTACCAAATCCAGCTAAACAACCAGGCTAGCGATAAAAACAGACGATCCATTTGGCACTACACTCAACAGGCCAACAAGCCTTCAACATCTGACACTCACAGCTATCCACCTAGGTCATGCGTTAGGCACCTCTTTGCCACACCTTAGGTGATATGAAGTAGTGCAGTCGTAGTCCTCAAGGAATTCCATCCACCATCGCTACCTCTCATTTAGCTCTTTTGCGAGAACCCATACTTTAGGCTCCTCGTGGTTCGTGGGCACATCAAGTGTCCCACCATTTCAGTAGTGTCTCCATAACCTCAAAAGCACATACCCCAGCTACCAGTTTCAAATCATACATCAGTTTGTTCTCTTTGTGCCTTGGTATAATCCACACGTAATCATTCGTTCATGTTGCACTAACACACAACCCGATCCTTTTGAGCTATCACAAACTCTCACTACATCTGGCAGATTATTCTCATTATACTCTTCTTACGAGTCATATTATGGACATAACTCTTCTAGAGTGTCTCATTACTACCTTCTGACAATAACTTACCGAAACATCTTATTTCGAAGCATCTTAGTACTCTATTTCGAAACCTAATTTCCAAAAATTTCATTTCGAACCCTACGTTGCTCCATGTTTCAAAACATAGGGTCGGGACTATAAATAACTGAAAAGCCCCGAACTCAATTTTCACGTGTCCAGATAATTTTTTTTCTTTTTGCCAAAATCTCCGGAATAATAAAACATGTTTTTCCCATAAAGAAGAGAAATTTTGTTTTTTTTTCTTTCTTCTTTTATTTTTCTTCCCTATTTTTCTTTCTTCTTCTTCTTCTCTCTTTCCTTCCTTCCTCTGCAGACCCTGCGCACGAACAACCACCGGTCACTGCTGCCTTCCAGCGTCGCCACCACCTCCGATGGCCGCAGCTGCCCTCTGCAACCGCCTCCAGCGCCTGCTCCTCCATCGACCGTGAGCCACGACGTGGCTTCACGCACCCCATCTGCCGATCACAGCTCCTCCCAGCCATCATCGCTGGCCCAATTGGTCCTCGCATCAGCCAGATCCGGTCACGCCGCCACCACTGCTAGCTTTCTCGCGCAGCCATCAGCCACTGCCTAGCTTCCCTCGGCCGCCACTGCGATCACCGCCGTCCTTGCCGATGCTACTAGATTTGGGTCGATTCGACCCGACCAGGTTCGACCCGACTCGACTCGATTCAGGTTCGACTATCTTGATTCGTCCCATTAGATCTGACCCATATCTAATTTGACCCATCCATTTAGATCCGATTATATCTGATTTGTTTAGATTTAGCCAGATTCAGATGTATCATGCCAAGACGCAACATACCAAGACCCCGGTCTCGATGCAGTGCCTGTGTAGTCTTAAATAGAGGATGTAATCCTCAGTGCATCTTTACTCCTTACTTCCATTGTGAGAATAGTATTACTCGCTCTGTCACAATCCGTGATGTTTTTACTATCAGAAATGTTGTCAGCCTCCTAACTCCGCTTTCGGCCAGTGACCGATTTTGGGCTTCCGATACATTCCTTTTTGAAGTTCAAGCCGGCTTCAAGATCCTGTCTATGGATGTGTATCCCACATTCTAACCCTTCAACAGCAGTTAGTGATTTGTAAGCTTATCGAGCTTATTTGCAAGAATCACTATTCGCATTTTATTCTTCACATCCCCAACCTGTTCCTCAACCTGATCAAAACCCAAGCTGGAATTCCGATCTTCCTATCATCCAGAAGACATCCATCATCTTAGTTTCTCAGAGGTTACTCTTCCACCTACCCTGGCGAAACCAGCAGTAGCCAGATGCCATATCCAGATGACATCGATGAGTTGGGACCCGTCGTGTTTGGCAATCGTCGTCGTCATTGAGCATCGGCATCATCATTAGTTCTATGGTTTGCTTTTTATTTTGAGTAATGGTGTGGCTTGATCTTTTGTAACCGTATTGAACATATGGAATGAATATTATGCTTTGGGTACTTTAACGTCTCATTCCCTTATCTTACCCTTGATTACCTATTGATCATAAAACATCTCAACCTCATGCAGTTGTTTAATAATTCATCGAAGTAAAAATATCGACTTTTAATTATCACCACTTTCAAAGCCTGAAAAATTTATGTACTCAGTCAAGCCACACATAACTAAACATCAAATAACCTCAAGCTAAATTCCTAAAAACAATCGACGATTTTGGTACGTGAGGTGACCGACAACACGTTTCCAAATTTTCACATAATAACTATCCACTGATCATGCTCAAATTGTCTCACACAACTTCTCATTTCCTTTCAATTCATTATTCACATAACCGAAAAGACAGCAATCCATAACCACACCACTATGTAGTGCATACAGGTACTTACATCAACCATGGTACCCTAATCTGGTATCACTTTAACTGTACAAATGATACTTTTCACTTTCCCCTTTTATCTGAGAAATGTTCTCATCATTACAACAAATGAAGTCACATATTTGACTCACTTCCCATTCTTATGTTGCCTTCTTTCCATTTTAAAGGCCAACTCATGTTCCCAAATATACAATGGTGTGCTTATTACTACACCAACAAAGACAAGATTCGGGACAATCAAATCAGAGCCAACTGCTCATACTCACTAGGGTGTATAATAATCTGCACACTAAGCCGAAGGTTAAGTCTGTAACCAGAATCATTTCCCCTTCAAAGGCCAAATCTGGGAAACACATATCCCACTGCTTGCTATCCTGGGAAAAATATTCCTAAGCAAGCCCATATCACAACACATGCCTATATTGGGGCCATTCTTCTCATGGTTACGACTATCCCAACCCGTGTATGCAACCATAATTTCATCACCCAAAAATTTCTCGACCTCCCAAATTCTCAGGCCCACTTAGCACCCTGTACAGTAGTTAAAACCCCTGGCACCTAAGTCTCCCTTGAGGCCTCATCCCCAATCAAACTATGGTATCCTCAACCCAGCTCGGTGAAATGACAGAGATTTTGTAAACAAAATAAACTTTAATATTCTTAATCGAATTTCTTAAAACCCATAATCACACAAATTATTATGCCATGTCATCATCTTTCCCAAATCCTCCGACTCTAAAAATCGTCTTGTCGGATTGCTATCACATTTCCCTCATTTGCAATCATTTTCATTTAATTTCCTCGCACAAATCATGTTTAAGACATAAATCGATCACTATATCGTTTTCCAACTGATCATTACCCAGAATCCTCAAAATTCCAATTTTATCAAATAAAAGTTTCTCCAAAACTCCAATTATTCTCCCAAGATTCGAAATTTATCAAGCTTCGATAATTATCAAGTTCTAATATTCACCAAGCTCTAACAATAACCAAGTTCTGATATTCACCAAGCTCTAATATTTATCAAACTCTGATACCACCTTGTGACGCCCCGTCCCCACTACCGGTGTCACTGTAACCCATGGTTACGTCAGTAAGTCCCACTACAGAGACCGGCTATGCCTTAGCAACATGGGGATAAAGATAACGTGGGCGCCCTGGGTGGGGTCCAGGCTTCACTGCCTCCGGCCATCGAGAACTCGAGGTCTAAGACTCATTTGCAGCGGAAGGACACTCGAGTCTCGAATTTGACCTATGCCTTATGAGCAGATTAATAACTGCAATTAAGGTATATCACAACTTACTCACACAAAGTATTCATTAAAAGTAACAGTCCAACTGAAAATACAATCAATGTTCAACACAACCACAAAATAATTACATGACAAACACGAATTACAAGGTTGCATTCCCGTCATGGGTTGCCATTCTCATCATTCAATTGGTATTCGCCTACACTGCCTTCCCCTTACTGGATCTCGAACTATCTGTGCGGTTAGTAGGAATGGAAGGGGTGAGTCCTGAGACTCACTATAGGTAATATGCAATGCAGTAAATTATTAAGCATGACATCATAGATAAATATGAAGTGCAACATGAATGCAAGCCCATCCACCGCACCTATCTCAGGCTCTAGCTAGGTGGCCCCTAGTGGTTTCCTCCAAGACCTTATCTCGAGACTCTTACGGTCAGAAATCCACAGCCTCATGCATAAGCACTCCCTCAACATCTTATGCAAGTCATGACGAAAGTAATTTACACACAGAGCATATTAAACCTTACCTCGAGATACGTGTCACCTGATAGTTTGTACCGTTGACGCACTCAAAATCCCTATATGTATAACAAAATTAATTAAATAAATCCATGACAACCATTCTATTGAAATCCTCCCATAAATACCATTAAATTATTTTACTAGGTTAATTTACTAACTAACGAGCTTATCAAGTTAACTAATTTAACTATAAATTAGTTTTGAAATTAATATACCTTACTGTCGAAAATTCCTTTCCAAACTCTCAACCACTTCTCCTGCTTCCCTTACTTCATGCCTTCTATTTAAGTCCCATACCCATCTATTTATAGCCTCAGATGCCTTTTGTTTCCACATCCAAATCCATGGTTTCATCCATTGTTTTACCCACACAAGACACAAGGCTAATTATGTCTCTGCAAAACATCATCATTTTATTCCTTTAATTTCCTAGGCATCATTTGGTAGTTCATCATTCATTTTCTCCTCAAGTTTCAAGAGTATTTGCAACTCCACACATATATGAATATTATATTTTAATTATAATTATCACCTAGCCGCTACTCTATATATACATATAATAATTACATTATCTACGTATTATAATTGCATCATTCTTGACCACCACTCCATGTATACATTTATAATTCCATTATCATGACCAAGCCTTAGCCTTCACGCCCACCTCACATACACTTCACACGCATAAATACATATATTAGATGTTGGAACTTGACATTCACTCATTTACTAATATATATATATAATTTGCATATATAATTTATTAAAATTATTATAAATTCTTTAATTAAATTATTAATCTCACTTTATGCATTGCATACTTGCAATTATATCCTCAAATTTTAAATTAATAATCATTAAGATACTTAAAACCCAAAATTAATAACTCTAAATTACTCGACAAGGTCGATTTTGCCTGTGCGCCTACACGAGATCTTTATTCCACCCAAAAATATTTCAGAGTTGCCTCACTGGCAAAATCGGACCACTCCTAGGGTCCCCTCAGCTTCCCGGAAGCCCCCTACACCATTCGGTACTAACATCCATTCGGGCTTATATACAAATTATTTATTTTCAATTTGACTATTTCTAGTATCATTAGTCTCATCTCAAGATGCTCATCAATCTCATGCCCCATTCCTTGGACATCCAAGTCCCAAGGACATTTCCTGCCGTCGATTCAATGATTTATTAATTTCCTCAAAATCGCACATAACTCAATAAATCGCCTTAAAATCCATAAACTAATTATTTCCAAAATCAGGGATGTTACAATTCTCCACACGTGCCTTGAAGCTTCTAAATGTTAAAAGCTTTTGATTTCTCTTACAAAAAGTAAACCCAAGTTTTTCAAGTATAATCATCAATAAAGGTAATTAAATATCTTTTACCCCATTAGAAGATGGATTTATCAGCCCAAAAATATAAGAATGAATCAACTCCATAACACTTTTTGCTCTCCATGACTTTCCTTGAGAAAATTGAGAACTATGTTATTTGTTAACAATACATTCTTCACAAACTTTGGAGGGAAATAATAATTTGAGGAAGACCTATCACTATATTTTTTTGTTGGAGAGTTTTTAATCCACCAAAATTCAAGTGGTCATAGCAAAAATGCCAAAGCTATGAAAGATCTTTTACTTCAACCATTAAGCAAGGTTGGGTCTTTTCAATCTTTAATGGAAACAACCTATTTGAACTAACTTGAATAATGGCAATATCACCTTTTGAAGGATCATATATCTCACAAGCACCATTCTTAATAGTTATTTCATAACCTTTTTCTTGCAATTAACCAACACTCGATAAATTAATTCTCAAGTCGGGAACATAGAAAACATTGAAATTTTTCTCTACAAAACCATTATTGATTCTTATACTAATATCACATTTTCCAATTACTTTCACAATATGATAATTACCAAAATTTATTGAAGTACGAAAGTCTTCATTTATATAAGAAAAAGAAGACTTACTGCCACACATGTGGTTGCTGCAACTAGAGTCTACATACCAAACATTAGATTCAAACTCCTTCTTAACATAGTAAGCCATCAATAGAGTTTATTTTTCCTTATTTTCTACAAAATTTGATCTTTTCGACTTCTTTTTGTGTTTAGGCAATTGGGTATAACATTCAAAATGATAATGACCAAAATTGTGGCACTTGTAGCACTCTACCTTAGATTTGTCAAAGTGCTGACCACATCCTCTATTGTTGCCTTGAAATTGATCACCATTAGTCTAGAAATTTTGATATTGCCTGTTGCCATCTCTGTTTTCTTGACCTCCTCTACTTCTAGAATTTGAGAAATGAATAAATGTAGAAGTCTTTAAAACTTGCTCATCTATAGATGAACTTCGATTCATCTTCTGTTCACGGACTAACAATGAACTTTGGAGTTCATAAAGTGAGAGTTCATTTATGTCCTTTGACTCTTCAATTGAGCAAACAATATAGTCAAACTTTGGTGCCAAGGAACGTAGTAATTTTTCAACAATAGCAACAATTTTCATCTCTTCACCATGGAATCACATTTTGTTGGCTATCTCCATAGTCCTTGCACAATAATTGGCAACAAACTCATCGTCTTTCATCTATAAAGTCTTAAAATCCCTTCTCAAGGCTTGAAGCTAGGCATGCTTCACTCTTGACGATCGTTGATATTTTTTCTTCATTGAATTCTCAAATATCTTTGGAAATTTCTTTGCTAAGAATCATTTCCACGATAGATCGATCAATGGCTTGGAACAAATAATTATTTACCTTCAAATCTTTTAACTTTGATCTTTCCAACTTTGTTTTTTGTGCCTCTGTAAGTGCCACACTAGTTGTAATTTTTTGCGCCTCTGCAAGTGTTGCTCTAGCTATTGGTGTTGCCACACCAAATTCAATGACATGCTAATACTCTTTAGATCTCAGTAAGTTATCCATCAACATGCTCCAATGGTCATAGTAACCATCAAAGTGCAGAAAAAGATGAGACAAAACTTTCAAAAGCCATTTGTTCTTCTGTAAAAGTGAAAAAAATGCTAAAAAAAATAAAAAATAAAGTTGCTATTTTTTGCTATTTTGAGGGCTTGTTGCTTCAGTCTCTCTATTGCTTTTCTCTTCTTCTTTTTTTTTTTTTTTTTTTTTGGGGCTATGATACTACTATTGAGTAATGAAGGAAATAACAAGCAAAGACAAATTTTGAAAAGTAAAAAAGGTTCCATTTTACTCCTTCAAAATGTTGGTCTATATAGGCATAAATTAAAAACAGATTTCTAAAACTTCTAAACAATAAATACATTAAAATAATAAATCTTAACGTAAATGTCACTAATTGAATTTTCATTAATATTCTATATTAGATAAACGCCAGATATTTGATTTTTTAATGTTTTCATCCTCTTATAAGTTATAAAATGTGGTCTATTATGTAAACTAAAAAAATTTAATTATTTTATTTTTAACTTAATTATCTTTTTTATAATCCCGTTATATTCTATATTATATTTAAAAAAAATTATTAAATTTTATTTGATTATTTTTTAAGATGTGACTATTCAAAAGATAAAATTGATATTATATGAATTATATAATACAAAACGTCTTACATTACACAATGTTAGGATGTGTCGGTTTTATGATAATTTTGATATCAAATTGTCATAAACAATGATCGATAATTGATCAGAAAAAAGAGTAAATGTAGAAAAAAAGAGACAAAAAAAGAAGAGAAATGGTTTGGATCTCGTACAAATATATACTCTCACTCGTTTAGAGATGAGACTATGTATATCTCAAGGGTATTTAGTTAGTATTAACTTTAAAATTGTTTATCAAAATTTTAAAATTAATAAAAAATATTTAGATAACCATATCGTTAGCATTTTGAAAAAAATTTGAAGGTAAAAGCTTATTCTACCCTCGAACAAATAAAAAATTTCAGTCATGTCCCCAAAGCCCTAACCCATAATTCAATTCGTGCAATCAGTTTCTCTTCTCGCTTCTCCCTCGCAGCCTCTACTGTCCGTTATCTTTGGCGTCCATCATCTCCGGCGGCAGTGTGCATCACCGGTGTCCCTCGTCCGTCGCCGCTCATCTTCGTCGCTCCGTTCGCCCTGTCATATCCGGCGTCACAGCGTCACATCACCTCCGGCGTCCACATCTCCGTCTTCTTTGCTGCAGCTTCTCGCCGGGGTCACAGCGTTCCCGCTCCGCGTCACAACAATTCAGAACTGAGAGGTATTCTATTTTTTTCTGTATTTTGTTGCTGTTAACAGATTTTTCTGTATTTTGTTGTTCCATTTGCTGTTTATGGTAGCTGTGAACATACATTTTAACTGCTGTGGTTTGTTGCTGTGAACAGATTTTTGTTGTGTTTCTTGTTGGATTTTTGCTGTGGTTATTGTTGATGTGATTTTTGCTATTCATAGATTTGGCTGTCATTTTTGTTGTGTAGGATTGCTATGCACATGATTCTTTATTTTCTGGGTTTGTTGAGTTTTGCTGTTATTTGTTGCTGTGAACAGAATTTAAGGAAAATTCCTGTTGGGTATAGTCGAAGATATGTCATGTGTTTTTCCAGGTTCTTGATCCTTCTAGTTGGGCATAGTTTTCGATCAAAATTTGCGTAGTTATGTGTAGCTTCATGGGAGGGATTGAATTACAAATCTTAAATGTTGAATAACTTTTATAAAAAACTTAAGGAGTCCAATGAAATGCTTATATTGAAATCCCCCAAGTCCAAGCCATATTATCCCTTGAATTAAAATTCAGTCCTTATATTGAATGTACAATGTGTTGCAAAAAATTTTAATGAAATGCTATTCTAATCTTGGGAGATGTAATTCAGTCCTGTCATATTAGCCAATGTCATATTTTGTGAAATGCTGTCAATAAATCCTTTATGCCATTCTGTTTTAACTTAGATCCTATTAAAGGGTGTATATGTATGTTATAATGTTTGAAACCA